>NC_141670.1:196465355-196617855 GCF_028749965.1 Puma concolor | reverse complement strand
CTGGGAGGGCACCTTGGAGACCACGTAGCCCAGTATCTCTCATTGTTTTGACCGCAGACACCCCTGGCATCAGTTCTCCTCCCCACCCTCGCCCTTAGCCCCCACATACGTTCCATAGACTTTCTAGTGTGGTGTTGTCATCATCCCAGGTCGTCAGCGTTCCCATCTCTAAATTGACTCTGCAATCAAACAACGAAAGCCCGTTGATTATTTTGCTGTAAGTGCACAGTTTCCAGGACGCTTCCGCAGACACCCCCGTTGGAAGTCACTTATCATTTTTCTACTTGTTTTCGGCACAGCCTAGGAGTTCTTCCATGGTCACACCATAGACGAAAAAGAAGGAGAAGAGCTAGAAGTTCCTCATCCTAATGATAGCTAAAAGAGCTCTACTTTCCACCTGAACAAAGTTGGAATTCTACTTAAAAACTGGTGTGCAGGAGTGAGGTGGAGAAAACGTTTCCTTGCTTTTTTAGAAAACATTTTAAAAATCACTGATTGTCATCAATTTTTTCGCTTTACCTGGGAGGACATAGGTACCCCAGAGAGGGTAAGACTTAGGATGCCCTCCTATTCTACAGGACATCACAGAAACTTCTTAAACAGGCTGATCTTGACATTATCAGCACCTCCGAGCCTGTCACTGTCACCCGTGTCCTACAAAGCAAATCCCGCATCTCCACACACCTGCCTCTTGGCATATGCTACCATTTTTCCATTTGGAATCTTACTTCTTTTTGCCCAGTGAATCTCCTCCCATAACAAAAACCAAGAGCCTCCCCTGCATTCTGGCCTACCTTTAAGGCTTCACGGGAATTTCTCATTGTCTTCACCCCCCTACTGTTGACATGACATAAAGATTATTTGTCTTCCTGTGCTCCTCATGGCTTTGGTGTTTAAGAATAAATTTTGACTAGCTACCAAGTGTTGGACTCTATGCTGGATCCTTGGTTTCCAGGCCATTTTATAATCTTGTAGGTGAAAAATCAGGTCAATTCAAAGCATAACATAAAATATAAAATATACCATAGTTAATGTGTAGCAAGGGCAAAGGGAAAGACCGCCAAAGTGATTCTCAGACTTTGAAATGATTTTACTGAAGAATTTCTCACAGGAGTTAGCATTGGAGGTTTTGTATGAGTGAAGAATTAAGCAAACTTCTAACTTAGTACTCAAACCATTTCTTAGAAAAGTCCTTGAAGATCTATTCCACCAAAAAGAAGGAATAAAAAAGTATCCCGGAATCAGAGAGACATGTGATACTGTGATTTATGATATATATTTGGTCTTCCTTCTGTTTCTGGCACAGCTCCTAAATCCTTGGAATTTCCTGGGTGATAAGAGGGATAAAGATGTCTTGATATTCGTAACAAACCCCTTTCAACCACACCTGACTTGGTTGGTGAGGTGACTTTTGGAAAGTGCCTAAGGATGGGGAACCAACCAACTTTCAGTTCCTCCCATTCACTCACCCCCAGGAAGGGGACTGGGACTGGAGGTTGAAAAGATCACGCCAAAGTTCTGAAGCTTCCACAGAAACACAAAAGGACAGAGTTCAGAGAACTTCCGGGTTGGTGAACGCGTGCGAGTTTGGGGAGAGAAGCTCAGTTCAGACGTGGCGTGGCAGCTCCACACACTCTCCTCACGCCTTGCCCTATGCATCTCTTCATCGGGCTGTAATGAGGTTATAACCGTTTATAAAAAACCGATACGTAGTCAAACCCAAAGAGAAGGTTGTTGGACCTCCAATATATCTATAGCCAGTTGGTCAGAAGCACAGGTGACAGCCTGGACTTTGATACCTGAAATGGGAAGAGGGGAGCAGTCTTGCAGGACCGAAGCCTTAATCTGTGGGATCTGATGCTCTCTCCAAGTAGATAGCGCTTGAATTGAGTTGAACTGTAGGACATCCATCTGGAGTCAGAGAATTTTTTCGTGGTGTGTTGGGAAAAAACATACATAACTGGTGTCAGAATCATAACATGGGATAGCAGATAATGTTGTGGGTAAAGACACCAGTCTAATGTAGAGTTAGGAAATACAATGTGGCTACAAAATTGAACACCATTTGTAAATAAGTCCAAATAGTAGAGACATAATTTAAAACATGATCAAGGTAATACTAAAAGTCAAGATAATTTAAGCAAAACAGAGCCAGTCCTGGATGAACATTTGAAATGATGACAAAGGTCTTGTTTGGAGTGGAGGAGGAGAGATTATAGATGTTGGTTAGTTTATTGTAAATAAATTATTTTTCGAGTTGAAATATGTATTATGTGTATGGTTTTAAAAGTCAAATATAGGGGCGCCTGGGTGGCGCAGTCGGTTAAACGCCCGACTTCAGCCAGGTCACGATCTCGCGGTCCGTGAGTTCGAGCCCCGCGTCAGGCTCTGGGCTGATGGCTCAGAGCCTGGAGCCTGTTTCCGATTCTGTGTCTCCCTCTCTCTCTGCCCCTCCCACGTTCATGCTCTGTCTCTCTCTGTCCCAAAAATAAATAAACGTTGAAAAAAAAAAAAAAGTCAAATATAGGGGCACCTGAGTGGCTCAGTCGGTTGAGCGTCCAACTTCAGCTCAGGTCATGATCTCACGGTTTGAGTGAGTTTGAGCCCCGCATCGGTCTCTGTGCTGACAGCTCGGAGCCTGGAGCCTGGAGCCTGGAGCCTGGTTCGGATTCTGTGTCTCCCTCTGTCTGCCCCTCTGCCGCTCGTGCTCTGTCTCTCGCATTGTCTCAAAAATAAACATTTAAAAAAAATAAAGAAAAAAAGTCAAATATATAAATCATGAAAAGGAAAATATTGCCCCACTCCCTTTTCATCCCCAATTGTTACTCCAGAGAGGCAACCACTTTTAACTCCCAAGTGTTAACACTTTGCAATATCATGCTGTTTACCTCCTTACATCTAAGGAGCACTTTGCTTTTTAGTTTAGAATCTTGCTGACCTCCTGAAATGTGAATATTTTGTTTCCAGACACACCTCATTCATGTACCTAACATGTATACTCAAACTAGGCTGTTCATTTTGTGAATAATTTGTCACGTTGATGTGTATTACTTGCACAATTTTCTGTAGGTTTCAAACCCCGCTAAAAAGTTTCTTTTTAAATGCACAAGAAAACACCTCTTATCTCAATAGTAAGGACGAGAGAGGGAGAGAGAGGATCATAGCAAGAAAGGCAAAAGCAGAATCAGAAAGAGAGTTTCCATGGTAACTGAATCCCAGGTCTATGGGATTGTTTTTTAATCTTTTTGTGAAAGGTAACGCACACATGGAAAATGGATTAAGCATTAACTGGCACTGTGAATAATTTTAAAACTCTTGTCAACAAGTAGGAAATTGTTTAAAGCAGGGACTCAAACAGGTATTTATTTGTACACCCACATTCATCATAGCATTATTCACAATAGCGAAAGGGTGGACGCAGCCCACGTGTCCACCGATGGATAAACAAAATGTGGTAGATCCACACAGTGGAATATCGTTCGGCCTCACTGAGTGAGAAATTCTTACCCATGCTACAACATGGAGGAACCTCGGAGACAGGACGCTAGGTGAAATAACCAGTTGCAGAGGACAAAGCCTGTACGATTTCATCACCTGAGGTACCTAGAGTAGTCAAATCCATAGACACAGTAGAATGAGTGGTGATTGCCAGGGGCTGAGGACACAGGGAGACAGGAGTTACTGTTTATGAGTACAGAGGTTCCGTTGGGGACGATGAGAGAAGTTCTACAGATGGATGGTGGTGATGTTTGCACCGCAATGGGGATTTACTTAATGCCACTGAACTCTACACTTAAAAATGGCTAAGACGGTTAGTTTTGTGTTACATATATTCTACTGCAACAGAATAAAATTAATGGGAAGAAAACTGACAGCAACCAGAAACCTCTCTGTGTACAACCTCCTTCTCAGGTACAATTCTCAGGTACAACCATCCTTCCCGATCTCTCAGAAGGAAACACTTGCCAAGCTTTTGCATTTCTGTATAGCTTGACCACCCAAGCACGAATTCCAAAACGGCACGGTTTTTAAAAAAAAATTGTTTACTATTTCCTTATTTGGGGGAGAGCGCCAGCAGGGGAGGGGCAGAGAGAGGGAGACAGAGGATCTGAAGCAGGCTGACAGGCTGAGTGATAGCAACGAGCCTGGCGTGGGGCTCAAACCCACTAACCAAACTGTGAGATCATGACCTGAGCTGAAGTCATATGCTCAACTGACTGAGCCACCCAGGCGCCCCTTAAACTTTTTAATAAAGGGAACCAAAACTATGTATTTATATCTCTGCTTTTAATCTACACTATTTTCTATAAAATGCACCCGTGTTGTCTGTAGCTGTAGTTCATTTTCACTGTTGGATAGCATTTTATTATATAAATATATAACAATTGTTGATGGGCATTTAGATTCCTTCCAGAGCTTGGCTATTGTGAACCATGTGACCGTAAGCATTACTGTATTTCCTGGTGTACGCATGCCCAGTTTTGAGAGAATATTCCCCAGGAATGAATTGCTTGGGTCACAGGGTACACGAACTTGACACACTAAACAATGCAATCTGTTTTCTAAAGTGGTTGTACCAGTTTATACACTCACTAGCAACTTGTGTAAGCTCTGATCTCCCACGTCCTAGCATATGCTATGCTGGTGGCCTTTATTTTTTTGCCAATCTCATGGTATTTTCATTTCTCAGATGACTGATAGTGTTGAGCGCATTTACTATTTATGTGCTTGTTGGCCATTCGGATTTTCTCTTAAGTGTTTTGTATTTTTAACTTAATGTTTATTGTTTATTTTTGAGAAAATAGAGAGAGAGTGCATGAACAGGGCAGGGGCAGAGAGAGAGAGGGAGACACAGAATCCAAAGCAGGCTCCAGGCTCTGAGCTGTCAGCACAGAGCCCAACACAGAGCTTGAACCCACGAACCTTGGGAATACGACCTGAGCTGAAGTTGGATGCTCAACCAACTGAGCCACCCAGGGACCCCGGATTTCCTCTTTTGTGAGGTGCCTCTTAAATCTCTCCTCTATTTTTCCATTGAGTTTTGTTTTTCTTACTGACCGGTAGGAGTGTAATTTTGGATACGAGCCCTTTGTCGGTAATATGTCTTGAATACATCTTCATATTTCCAGAGTTTTGCTTTTTTCACTCTCTAATGAATAGATGTTCCTAATTTCAATGCAGTTAGAGGTAGTCCCCATTTTCAACCTTGTCCTTACCCTCAGGTCAGGTTGATATTCTTCAACACTGTCTTCCAAAAACTTTATATTGTAACCTTTTATATTTTGATCATTATCCATCTGGAGTTCTGCGTGTGTGCACACACACATATGCACAACCTGTGCAGTGAGATGTAATTGTGAGCTGACTTAAAAGGACTTGACGTCTCTCTCAAGATGTTTCAGAGTCCTCATCTAGACCTTGTACTCTCCTCAGTGCTGGGAAATCCATTTGAAAGAATCTACCCCCAAAACCAAGAGCATGCAATATACACTGTATATTGGCCAACTTGACAATAAATTAGATTAAAAAAATAAATGAAAGAGAAAGAAAGAGAGAAAGAGAGAGAGAAAGAAAGGAAGGAAGAAAGGAGAGAAAGAAAGAGAGAGAAAGAAAGAGAGGAAACTGCCTTTGAAAAGATAATTTTTGTCACTCTATTTAGTTTCTAGAAGTAATACAAGTTCATGGTAAAGTATTACAACATGGACGAAGTACCTGTTACAAAGTAGTCCCCTTTTACTACCTGCCTACCTAAAATATATTCCCCAGGGGTGATTGCTGCTAACATTTAGTGTCTACTTTTCTAGTCCTCTCTCCTAAGCACAGGTAAACATATATGTAACCCCCATGTTAGCTGGGGGCCTCCTCGTCATTTTCTCCATCTGCACTGTTGAGTCAACCACATGTCAACCGGGGTGCCCTATCGGGCTCAGCCACTGGTTTCCACAAGAAATCCTCCTAGCACAAACATTTCTTGATCAGTGTAGGCTTTACTGATGACTGGGGGTCAAGATGATATATCGTACCATATGGGCCCCCTTTCCGCCACTTTCTCTCCCTTTACCCAGTCAGGAGCCGATTTCCTTAGACCTCATCTTTCTCTAGCATGGTAACCTCTTCTTGTCTCTCATGGCACAGATTACAATAAATGATGATATGCCTCGGATGTATTTATTCATTTAGTGCTTGTCACCCCTCAAGACCAGTTGTAAGCAAGCTGCATGGTCCGAAAACAGCCCACTGCCTGTTTTCATAAATAAAGGTTTGCTGGATGACAGCTACGGATTGTCTATGGATGCTGCCATGCTACAAAGGTGGAGCTGAATAGTTGCAACGGAGACAATGTGGCCCACATACTGGCTAGCGCCTTACAAAAACAGTGTGCCAACGCCTCTTCCAGACTATGGGCAACACATCTTTTCTTCATCTTATAACCAACATCCAGGACCACGTCTGGCCCATTCAAAGGGACCTGCCACTGAGAATGATCTATAGTCATGAATTTCAAGGATTGAGATATCTCCTTTAGGCCTTTGATTATTATTGTCAACTATGTGAAAGGTTTGCTACGCCCAGGGTGGGAGCCATTCAACAAATGTATTGAGAAGCCCATTGTTGGTACACTGGAGAAATTTCATGAACAACACAAGCCCAAAGATCAAATCCTACCGGGCCTACATATGCCTTTTCTTGACCTCAGTCTTTAAAGAATGATGTATTTATATACAAGCTAATTTAGCTAAATGCCATCTCCTGTTAAGCGGTCACTGTAAAATCTATGCACCAAACAAGTAAATAATTGGTTAGTATTAATCTTGGTGGTGTCAATATTTTTAACCCTCTCTACCAGATGACAAACCATTCACTACGTACTGGCCTTGAGGAACACACGTTCCCTCTTTCTCCAGACACGAGGTCCTGCAACAGCCACGCTGCCGTCAGGTTTGTTTTGCAAGTAGCCCGGGAAAGTAGGGCATCCAGGATCATGCTGCTGCGTCCTACTATGTCACTGCCCAAACTTGCCCTTCACATATGTCGTTCTGCACATTAATGTCTATCTCTTCCCCTAAATGTTAATTTTTCGAGCAAGCACTAGCTTGTATTGCTTTCTTTATCCTCTTTTTTATAAAGGTATTACAAAATTCACAGATTTTAGAAGTATAGGTTGATGGATTTGGGTAATTGTATATAATCATAATCGCCATTAGGGTCAAGACACCCAAGAGTTCCCTTGCTCTGACAAGTTCCTCTGTGCCTGCTATGCTTGCTCTCCTTACTCTGCCATTCTTCTGGCTTCTAGCAACCAATGCTCTTCTCTACTTTCTCTGACTATACTTTTGCCTTTGCTCGAATTTCGTGTAATTGGAATCATACAGTACATGATAGTCTGTGCTTGACTTTTTCACCTAGGATTATGTTTTTGAGATTTATCCACATTGCCGCATATACTAATATGACATTCTCCTTTTATTGCAGATGAGTACTCCATGGCACATAATTTGTTCACCCACTCATCAGTTGAGGAATATTTGGGTTTCTTCCAGTTTGGGGCTATTAGGAATAATGTCCACACATTTTTATGTGAACATGTGTTTTCATGTCTCTTGCAATAAAACCCAAAAGTGAAATCACAGAGTCATCTAATGAATGTAGCTAACTTTATTAAGTACTGCCATATTATTTTCCAAAGTGTCTGTACCATTTTGCCTTCCACTGGCAATGTGTGAGAGAGTTCCAGGTGCTCTATATTCTCACCAACCTTTGTACTATTGATCTTTTTACTGTAATCATTCTAGTGGATGTGAAATAGTATCTATCTCATTATGGTTTTAATTTGCATTTTGTTGATTACTAGTGATGCTGAGCATCTTTTTGTGTGCTTATTGGCCATTCCATTATCTTCTTTTGTGGAGTGTCAGTTTAAGTTCTTATGTCTAGTTTTTAGGTTTTTTTTTTTTTAAACCCTGAGTTGTCTTATTATTAAGTGATGAGTATTCTTCATACATTCTGAATTAAGCACTTTGTTGAATATATGTTGAAGAAAATCTTCCTCCCAGTCTGTGGCTTGCCTTCTTGTGTTCTTAGCTATGTCTTTCAAAGAGCAACAATTTTTAATCTTGATGAAATCTATTTTATCTTTTTTCCCTTAGAGTTTCTGTAATTGGTGTTCTATTCAAGAAATCTTTGCCTTGGGGCGCCTGGGTGGCTCAGTTGGTTGGATGACTGACTTCAGCTCAGGTCATGATCTCACAGTTCATGAGTTCGAGCCCCGTGTCAGGCTCTGTGCTGACAGCTCAGGGCCTGGAGCCTGCTTCAGATTCTGTGTCTTCCCTCTCTTTCTCTACCCCTTCCCTGCTCACGCTCTGTGTCTCTCTGTCTCTCAATAATAAATAAACATTAAAAAAAATTTTTTTTTTAAAGAAATCTCTGCCTTACCCAGGGGCACCTGGGTGGCTCAGTTGGTTAAGCATCCGACTTCAGCTCAAGTCATGATCTCACAGTTCATGGGTTCGAGCCCCACGTTGGCCTCTGTGCTGACAGCTCAGAGCCTGGAACCTGCTTCGGATTCTGTGTCTCCCTCTCTCTCTGCCCCTCCCCTGCTCATGCTTTGACTCTCTCTGTCTCTCAAAAATAAATAAATGTTAAAAAAAAAATTTTTTTTTTTAAAAAAGAAAGCAATCTTTGCCTTACCTGGCGAGTGTCACAAAGATTTTTTTTACCTTTGCTGTCTTCTAGAGTCTAATCGTTTTAGTACTTACATTTAGGTATATGATCAATTTGAGTTAATATTTATGGATGGTGTGAAATAGTTCCATGGTTTGTTTTTTTTTTTCATACAGACACCCAGTGAGTCCAGCACTGTTTGTTGGACCATCTTTTCCAATTGAATTACCTTGGCATCTCTGTCAAAAACAAACTGATCACACAAGCGGGGGTCTATTTTTGGACTCCCACTCCGATCCATTGATCTGTGTGTCTGTCCATCACTGCAACCACACAGTTGATTTGCAAAAGAACAGCTTGCCAAAGCTACTTGTTATTAACTGTTCCAGATTCTATAGTAGCCCTCGATCTCCCTGAACACCTCCATCTCCTCAGTCTTTCAGTGAACAGTGAAAAGAATGTGTTATCCATAGGCTTGGAAGGAAGCCACTCAAAACTTTGAGTGTCGGTGATAGCACGCAACATTTTGAAGCAATAGCCACGTCAGCAAAAGCTGTTAAAACTAAGTATTGCAGCAGTCGGGTCCCAGGAAGCAATGGCCTGCGTGGGACATGGCATTCTGGGGTTCACAAAGCAAGGCTTTCCAACAACTTCCGAAGCAAAGTTCAAGTTCACTCCCGATGACATTAATCAAGGCTGCAGTATTTTTTAGGTGAGTTTTGGCATAAAGTTACACTGCAGTTCCATTTGAAGATGTTTATCAAGTACATAGCAGTGGATGCTAAGATTAGGGAGACAGATACATAGATCTGGGGAGGCGAATAGGAGCAAGATGTGTGTGTACCACATCCTCGTTAACCACTCCTGTATCAACGGACACTTGGGCTGCTCCCCTATCGTGGCTATTGTAAATAACGCCGTGGTCAGCATAGGGGTACATGTGTCTTTTTGAATTTGTGTTTTCCTTTTCTTTGGGTAAATAATAGTGGAATTATTGGATCATGTGGTGTTTCTGAGGCCCCTCCACCCTGTTTGCCACAATGGACGCACCAATTTACATTCCCACCCACGGTGCACAAGGGTTCCTTTTCCTCCACATCCTCACCAACACTTGTTACTTCTCGTCTTTTTGATGTTAGCCATTCTGACAGGTGTTATGGATGGGCCTAGAGGGCCATGTTAAGCGAGATATATCAGACTGAGAAGGACAAACACCATCTGACTTCTCTCGAATGTGGAATCTAAAAAAAAAAAAAACAAATGAAAAACAAAACAAAAAGCAGAATCAGACCTATAAATACGAGAACAAACTGGTGGTCACCAGAGGGAAGGGGCCTGGGGGGGGATGAGAAAGATGGATGAAAGGGTTGGGAGATACGGACTTCCAGTTACAGAATGAATGAGTCACAGAGCTAAAAGGCACAGCATAGGCAATATCATCAGTGACACCATGATAGTGTTGCAGGGGACAGATGGTAGCCACAGCAGTGATGAGCATACCATAAGATACAAACTTGTGGAATCACCGTATTGTACCCCTGAAACTAAAGAAACATTGTGTGCCCATGATCGATAAATAGATAAATAAACGATGGATAGATACAAGACAAGGTGTATACGGCCAATTCTAGGAACAGACTGGTAATTTCAATACCATGGTAAAGTAAGAATGAGATACGTCCAATGGGCCACAAGAGTACAGAGCGAGGTGAGCAGCCCAATCCAATGACTGAAGGAATGGAAGACATCAAAAACTGAGATTAGGTTTGAAGAATACGTATGACTTAACCAAGAGAAAATGAGGTGAGATGGGGATTTCAGGGAGAGCGGAAGAGTGAGCAAAGAGTTCGAAACAGCCTAATGCATGCTTCTCTAGGGCGTAAATTGCAAAACTGGGCATGGCGGACAGCGAGGTCGGTGATCTAAATGGATCTCGAGGTTGCCAGGAGATGGAGGTTTTCAAGACCCAGCTCCATGGCTACCTCCTCCAGGAAGCCTCCCATCAATTAGCTTCCTCTCCACCCTAGACCCTCTTGAGCTGGGATCTACCATTTTCCCCTCTTCTTGTCCTCAAGGCTTTGCCTTCTCTTAGTGGACACACGTGGCCTGCATCCGTATCACTCATGAGACCCAAGTGGGAAGCGACGATGGCTGT
Source organism: Puma concolor (assembly GCF_028749965.1). Classification (NCBI taxonomy): domain Eukaryota; kingdom Metazoa; phylum Chordata; class Mammalia; order Carnivora; family Felidae; genus Puma; species Puma concolor. Next base: position 196,607,039 of record NC_141670.1, on the reverse strand, counting down.
GTCCCCAGGATCCAAGACAATCCCCAGATCTATCAGAATCAGGAAACAACAGTAAGTTCAGCTTGTTGGAAAAGCAATCATTTCATAAATACTTGGCCACTTGCTATGTTCCGGAAAATTATCAAAACAGGTTTGAGGAAGGAGTTCAGCAGGTGTTAGGAAGAATAGTTGAGAGACATGAGGTCTAGCCCTAGCATCACCCCCTTATCGGCTATTTTCACATGCTCTCCCCTCCTCACCTGAGATTGAAGAAAAACTGCATTATGTTAGCACCCGGGCATCCTACACCGAATGGCAGGAATATGGTAATAATATCAAGGTACAGGTAATAATATGGTGTCTCCAAATAAGCTCTCCTACGATTCAAAAGATTATAACTCTTACAACTATGGACGCAGCTTCAATAATAATTGAAACTTAAAGTTTGACTTCTATTAATATATAAAACAGCGTAAGTTCGTCTGATTTGAAACTTTAAGTGAATTTTAATGAGAATAAACAGGCATCTGAGATTTGGGGAAATACACCTTTGAACATCTTATAATGACTTAAGGTACATTTGTAAACTATTTCCTACCCAACAGGGAAGTTGAATGCTGTGCCTACCTGTTCACCCAATTACCTCTAGAGAGAGTACTTACCAAGTCAGGAGTTAGATATTGTTAACAACACAACTGTAATAGTCAGTTTTCCAGAGACAGAACCAATGGGATATATATAGAGAGAGATATAACAGGAAATTTATTATGGGAATTGATGGGAATTGGTTCACGCGATTCTGGAGCTTGAGATACATCACAATCTACCGTCTGCACGCAGGAGAACCTGAAAAGTTGGTGTTACAATTCAGTCTGGGTCGGAAGACGTGAGAGTCAGGAGCCCCAGTGTCCGAGGGCCGGAAAAGGCTGATATCTGAAGGTGGTGCGGGCATCTCTCCTACAGTGTGACTTTTCATAATCCGAATCACATACAACACAGTACAACAGTGAGGGGACTCAGTCTGCATTATGCAGGCTGCTGTTGCTTAAAGCATGGCTGGGCAGCTCTGTCTGCAGGAAAATGCTATTTCACGTGCAGCCCAGCCGCCTTGTTTGGATGTCTCTTAGCTTCCCTAGACTGTGCCAAGCTCTCTCTCCCTTGGGGCCTTGACATCAGCCTTTCCCTCCGCCTGCAATGCTCTCCCTCTGGTCTCTTGTCAGTCCTTAGGTCTCAGCTTGCAAGAGGCCTCCTGTGTCCACGCACGTCGCCGTGAGCCCCTCCTTCTCGCCCCCCATCTCCGTGTCCTATCTGTTCTCTTCCGCGCGCATTGCACGCCAGACTCGTTGTGTTGATCTGATTGCTTCCACGTATCTGAAGTCAGAAGTCTTGTGTCTACGTTGGTCACGACCACAGTCCCAGCATTTAGAACAATGCCTGGCACACAGCAGAAGTCAGACAGACAGTCAGAAGACAGACAGTTGTTAAGTGAACAAACGCAGGTGATAGGGATGTGTAATGAGTGCTGGCGGTGACGGGAAAAGAAAAGAGATTACTTTTTGTTAAGGCTACAAGGTAACAAATGCCAGATTGGTTCAGTCATGTTTAAGTTTTATGGCTATACATTTTTAGGTACAAAAAATACTTTTATTATTAAGATTCCTACCGGGGGGGGAGAAAAACCCTTGTTATTGTGAGTCTGAAATGCTTTAGTACCTTATTTCCCCTTCCTATGGAAGTAATTATTTCCATAATTTTTGATGACGTGAGATTCATTAAGAATGCCACAGATTGCAGAACTGAGTGTAATCCGCATAAAGCCCCTTTAAGACACCCCCTTCTTCAGGGCACCTGGATAACTCAGTTGATTAAGCATCTGACTTTGGCTCAGGTCATGATCTCATGGTTCATGGGATTGAGCCCCCATCGGCTCTGCACTGACAGTGTGGAGCCTGCCTGGGATTCTCTCTTTCCCTTTCTCTCTCTCTCTTTCTCAAAATAACTTTTAAAAAAAGGCACTCCCTTCTTCTACAACAAATTAGAAAGTTCACTGGATTTTAGCTGTCGCCTAAATAGGGACCAGGGTGTTTAAGGAGACTTGCTTATTTCAAAATGGCCTCAAGATCTCCCGTCCTGAGTTAGAGGCATCGCTGGCTACCTAGGAGCTCGAGCCCATCTCCCCACTGTTGGGCAAATGCCACTTTGCACAAGAGCTGCACCGCGAGAGATGGCGTGTACGTTGACATCCTCTGACACAGCCCATCTCGCTCTCTAGGTAAGTAAACCCTTCGGGGAACTGATCTTCAACAAGGTTAATCCTTTTTCTAATTTGTTTGGCAAGTGTGAGTGGAAGGGGAGAGGAGCACCCCCAGGGAGACTCAAAGTGCTAGCGTTATCTCCTGATCTCCTGTTTTTTATAGTTCTTCCCTCCACACTTTCTCCGATGGATCCCATTTCGTGCTTTCCCGGATACCAGGGTAAATGTGCTGGGGACGCTGAAATAAATACTAGAGATTTGTCATTTTCCTCCAAGGTCTCAGAGTAGGTGGGGGAAAGCTGACTTCGCAGAGCCTGGAAACGCAGCAGAAGTAAATTCTTCTCCGTAATCACTTACAGATTTTCATATTCGTGCATCTTGCAAGTATATTGCTCTTGGGAACAAGAAGTGTAATAATAACAGCTACCCTTCGAGGAGTGCCAGTCCCTGTACTGGAAGGAGGAGGAGGAGAAGGGATTTTTGAGTGTTGATGCACAAGGCTTTACATGCACGGCATTGTATACTCCCGTAACAAGCAGGTTAGATAAATACTATTATCTTTTTAACATTTTTTTTTACTTATTTATTTATTTATTTGAGAGAGAGAGAGAGAGAGAGAGGAGAGAGAGAATCCCAAGCAGGCTCTGCACTGTCAGCACAGCCCCATTGCTGGGCTCCATGTCAGCCCCAATAAATACTATTATTATTCTCACTCTGCATATGATAATGCCGAGGCACAGAGAGACTAAGTGACCTCTTCAAGGTCACACAGCTCATAAATGAGGGGTGCGGGGTTCTGAGTGCAGATCCACCTGACTCCAGGGGCCATGCTTCTAACTGCTACACCGTATTAATACCCCCCACAAGACGAGGAAACTGAGGCTCGGAGATGTAAAGTAGATTGCACAGGATCACAAAACTCATATGGCATGGAAATGATATCTGAATTCCAATCCGGAAACTAGATATGTGAGGACAGAAAGAAGAGAAAGAGGAAGATGTATGGTGGTCACAGGCACGTCTGCAAGCCTAGATGTGAAGCTTAGGTCCAGTCCATTCTCGTAAAAGCCGCACTTATTGGGGGTGTTATATGTGTTGGAAATCATGCTAACTTGGCAGTGTTAGCCGTGTTAACCCTCATGTTAACCTACTGGTGAAGATAGTACTTTCAACCACTTTACAGATGGGAAAGCTGGTGCTTAGGGATTTTTAAGCACCTGTTCAAAGCTACACTGTTTCTACTGGCTTCACTTCATCAGATTAGCCTTCAAACCCCTGTTACAAATGAAACCTTTTGTGGAGGGTGGAAATTGGAATGGAAATCTCCAAAAGTTCCAAATTCCATGGCCATGACGGTGGGACAAAATACCCAGAAGGGAGCCGGGCACATACCCAGAAGGGATCCAATATGTGGTAAGTGAATTTCATTAAATAAAGAGAACTCACAACAGGCCATTTTCTCTTCAAATTCACTAAAGAAGAGGGGCACCTGGGTGGCTCAGTCGGTTAAGGGTATGATTGAAGCTCAGGTCATGATCTCTCAGTCCATGGGTTCAAGCCCCTCACCGGGCTCTGTGCTGACAGCATGTAGCCTGCTTGGGATCCTCTGTCTCCCGCTTTCTCTGCCCCTCCCTGCCCCTCTCCTTGAAAAATAAATAAACATTTAAAAAATTAGCTGCAGAAGAGAAGGGAACACCATTCAAATATCTGGGCTTGAAATACAAATTCAGTTGGTGCTGAATAGTAATAGAAAGGCAATAAAGTTTCTCACCAATATCTTCCAGCCCTCTGTCTTTCCCATCCCAGTCCTTGCTATGGCTTCCTCCCACCCGTCCCTTCCTTCCCAACCTCATTCTGTCCAAGGCACAATGCCACACAACTCACTGGTGGCCTCTAGACGGTTCCCCTTCTGTCATCTTCCTTCCATACCATATCCCTCCTGGGGTTGCCTGTGAACATGATGACGACAATATTCATAACCAGTCTGCATTTACCGAAATGCTTACTCTGTGAAAAGTACTAAGCTAAGCACTTTATATCCATCTGGAAAAAATTCCCCATTCATGGTCGAGGAGACCAAAACACAGAGCTTAGGAAACTTGTGCCAGATCCCACTGCTACACGATGCTAGAGCTCATTTTGCAGAGGGGCTGGCATAAGAAACGAATTCGCGAGAAGACCTTAATGGTTGATAGTAGCTTCCTTCAACCCTCTGTGAATACGTTAAGTCAACAAATGATAATGACACCCCTTCTGTGGGGCGTCACAGACACTGATTGGTACTTTCACTTGCATTCAATTACTGAACACTCATGTTTGAGTTAGGCTCTAGTTTGATCACACACAATTGTAAATAGGGAACCCATTTCAATATAACATAAGTTGTGTTGCTTCAAATGTAATATCTCTTAGGCAGCAGAAACTGGGATACAAGCAGTAGAATTATACACTCCAACAAGAATGGAAAAAAACCATTAGCTAGACTGCTATACAGGCAGAAACACTTTCAGCTCTATTTTTTATTTATTTCTAAGTTACACTTTTTATTTTAAGATAATTACATATTACATATAATTACATATTATATGCACATATATATGTGTATATATGTGTGTTTGCGCATTTTTATTTTAAGATAATTACATATTATGTGCACATATATATGTGTATATATGTGTGTGTATACGCATGCGTGTGTATACGCATGCGTGTGTATACGCATGTGTATATATATGTATATATATATATATGCAGTTGTAAGAAATAATGCAGAGAGAGCCCATGTACCCAGTTTTCACCAATGGCAACATCTAGCAAAACTAGAATACAATATCACAACCAGGACGGTGACATTGATACAGTCAAGATATAGAACATTTCCATCACCACAAAGATTCTTTGCCCTGCTCTTTTATAGCCCAAACCACTTCCCTACCTCCTCCTTAAGCCCCTCAATAACCACTAAATCTTTTCTCCATTTCTGAAAATGTGTCATTCCAAGAATGTTATATAAACAGAATCACATAGTATGTAACTTTTGGGGATTGGCTTTATTCACTCAGTATAATTTTCCAAGTTGCTGCGTGTATTAAAAGTATGTTGCTTTTTACTGCTGGGTAGTATTAAATACTATGGATGTACTGTCACGTGTTTACCCACTGAAGGATACATCTGGGCTGTATTAGTCTTTGTCTGTTAACAAATAAAGATGCTATCAACATTTATGTTAAGGGTTTTGTACGAAAGTAAGTCTTCCTTTCTCTGGGATAAAAGCCTAAGAGCGTAATTGCTGGGTTGTGTGATAGTTGCATGTTTTTTCTTCTTATTATTTTTTAACTGCCAAATTGTTTCCCAGAGCAGCTATATCATTTTACATTCCCACCGGCAATATATCAATGATCCAGTTTTACCTCATCTTCACCAGAATTTGGTGTTATTTTCTTTTTAATTTCAGCCCTTTTGATAGATGTGTGAAAACACATCACTGTGATTTAAAAAAAATTTTTTTCAACGTTTTATTTATTTTTTTTGGGACAGAGAGAGACAGAGCATGAACGGGGGAGGGGCAGAGAGAGAGGGAGACACAGAATCGGAAACAGGCTCCAGGCTCCGAGCCATCAGCCCAGAGCCCGACGCGGGGCTCGAACTCCCGGACCGCGAGATCGTGACCCGGCTGAAGTCGGACGCCTAACCGACTGCGCCACCCAGGCGCCCCTACATCACTGTGATTTTAATTTGCACTTCCCTGATGACCGATAATGCTGCCTATATTTTCATGTTCTTCTTTGCTACCACTTACCCTCTCTCATGAAATGTCTCTTTTTGCCATTTGCCCATTTCCTACTTGTATGGTTTATGTTTCTACTGTTGAATTTTAAGAGTCATTTATATATTCTACAAATTAGTTCTTTATAGGCGATGTGGCTTGCAAATATTTGCTTAAAAAGACACAGTTTGTCTTTTTATCCTCTTAGCGGGGTCTTTTACAGAGTGAAAGGTTTTAATTTTGCGGAAATCAGATTCATCAGCTTTTCCTTTTATGTATTGTACTATCGGTGTCAAGCCCTATTTCCCAGAGATTTTTTTCCCTATATTTTTATCCTAAAAGTTTTATAGTTTTACATTTTATATATAGTCTGCGATCTATTTTTAGTTCATTTTTGTGTAAGTTCTGAGGCTTAAAGCTCATTTTCTTTTTTTGGCTGTAGATGTCTAATTGCTCTAGCATCATTTATTAAAAGGCTATCCTTCCTCTGTGGAATTACATTTACACTTTTCTCAAAAACAGTTGGGCATATTTGTTGTGGGTCTATTTCGGGGTTCTCTATTCTGTTCCATTGATCTGCGTGTCTTTGATCCTTCTGCTGAGACCACACTGTCTTGTTTACTATGACTACATAATAAGTCTTGAAATCAGATAGACAGATTCCTCATACTTTATTCTTTTTCAAAATTGTTTCAGGTATCCTAGTTCCTCTTCTTTCCATATAAATTATAGAATAATTTTGTCTATATCTACAAAGCATCTTGCTGGGATTTTGAGAGGAGTTGTGGTTTACATGCATATAAATCTGGGAGAACTTACATTTTACTATGTTGAGGCTTGTACTCCATAGACACAGTATACCTCTCCATCTATCTAGCCCTTCTTTTTTTTTTTTTTTTTTCATCAGCATCTTATACTTTTCAGGGTATAAGTCCTACATGGGTTTTATCAGATTTACATCTAAGTATTTCTCTTTTTTACTGGTGATTATAAATTTTTTTTAACATTTATTTATCTTAGAGAGAGACAGAGACAGAGACAGAGCGTGAGAGGGGTAGGGGCAGAGAGTGAGGGAGACACAGAATCTGAAGCAGGCTCCAGGCTCCAAGCTGTCAGCACAGAGCCTGACACGGGGCTTGAACTCACAAGCTGTGAGATCATGACCTGAGCCGAAGTTGGACGCTCAACCAACTGAGCCACCCAGGCACCCCTTTTATTGGTAATTATAAATGGAAAGGTAGTTTTAATTTTGGTGTTGATGTGTCAATTTCTAGTACACAGAAGTAAAAGTGACCTTTGTGTATTTATTGTGCATCTTGTGATATTGTTGAACTCACTTACTGGGATTTTCTACACAGACAGTTATGTTATCTGCAACTAGGGACAGTTTTATATCTTCCTTTCTGATATGCATACCTTTTGTTTCCTTTTCTTGCCTTATTGCACTGGCTAAAACTTCCAGCATTATGTTATTTATACAAGAATGGTGAGAGGGGGCACCCTTTACCTGCTCCTGATCTTAAAGGAAAACCATTCAGTCTTTCATGGTTAAATACAATGTTAGGTACTTTTCTAGATGCTCTTTTTTTCAAGTTGGGCAAGTTTTTTTCCTTTCCTGTCTTCCTGAGAGTTTTCATCATTAATTTTGTCAGATGCCTTTTCTGCAACAATTTACACGATCATGTGATTTTTCTTCACACTGTTATGAGGGATTATACTGATTGATTTTTCAATCCTGAACCAATTTTGCATCCCTGGAAGTAAATCCACTTAGTCTCGATGTGTAGTTCCTTTTATATATTGCTGAATTCTATAGTCAGCTCTATTGTAATGACATTGAAAACAAGCATCAGTGACTGAGATTCCCTCGCATGGTTCTGGGTTCTTGGCTCTTGGCTTTGGCAGGTAACACGTCTTTCTGGGCCCACGTGGTTCAGAGCTCCACTTCCCTCCGTACCGTTTCAGTGCCCAAGAGCCAACATCTCCATCCTGTTGTTTCTCTGCATTTTTAGTATCTTCTGAGTCAGCCTCCAGGTTCACTCACTGAGCTGCCTACCAGAGGAGACCAAGGAGACAAGACTAATACATATAATTTGATATCCTGGTGATTCTGGAACAGAAAAAGGACATTAGGGAAAAACGGAGGAACTCTGAGTAAATATGAACTTTACTTAATGATGATGTGTTAATAATTGATTCATTAATTGTGATAAGTGTGTCGTATTAATGCAATATGTTAAAAATAAAGAAATTGGGTATGGGGTATAAGGGGAACTATATTTGGAAGCATTCTATAGAAATCTAGAGTTCTCGGGGCGCCTGGGTGGCGCAGTCGGTTAAGCGTCCGACTTCAACCAGGTCACGATCTCACAGTCCGTGAGTTCGAGCCCCGTGTCGGGCTCTGGGCTGATGGCTCAGAGCCTGGAGCCTGTTTCCGATTCTGTGTCTCCCTCTCTCTCTGCCCCTCGCCCATTCAAGCTCTGTCTCTCTCTGTCCCAAAAATAAATAAACGTTGAAAAAAAAAGAAATCTAGAGTTCTTCTTTTAAAAAAAAGTTTATTTAGAAAAGACATCTCCCCCTCAAACTCCTTCAGTTCATGGTTCATACCTACTTGTTTTTATTTCACAATTTCTTGCTTTTTTATGAATATGATGTCTGCCTTTATTGTTCTGAAGATTTAGTCTTTATCATGAAACTCCTTATTAAAAGGTGGCTCTGATACAGTTTTTCAGCAATGAATTCTTTTGTTCATTGAGTCTGTAGGCAATTTTCCTTGATAACTGTTTTGATCACATCCTTTGTAATTTTTGTTTTCAAATTCATCTTGAATAGGCATTCCTTTATGGTTTTTCTCTCACTTATGACGTTCAGCCTTCTGGGTCTTGTGGTTGTGCAGGGTACTGGATTCCGCAGTCCAGACCAGGTTTTATATTGGCATCCCAGGCCTCCTACTTGATGGAACTTTCAGAGATGGAGTTATTGGCTCAGATCCCACTCTGTGCACCACCCAAAAGGGGCATAATCTTCGAAAGTGTAAAACAAGCCTGAAGGGAGCCAGTGAAAAAAATCCACGGTATGTGAGACCTCTAGTACGCCAACTCACACACGCATGCCCTCACCTCTAACGCCAGCCATTGCTCTGGTGGACAGTTTCATGCAGGGTAGGAGCCGCTTCAGGCTGGCAGTTCCTGCACTAATGGGTGTGACGATCCTCCCTTGTTTTTTGCCCCACGGCTTCTCTCATGCCCCGGACAGTCTGCTCAACGCTCATCCAGGAGAAACCACCAATGTGGAGGCAGTGAATGACCCATGGGGCAACCTTCAGGGGATGGAGACTGGAAACAACTGTTAACTCCTCCTTCCTTGCACCCTTCTGGTGGAAAATGCTGAGGCATGCTGTTTTCTTCTCAGAACCACTGAGCTAGTGGGATTAAACACCAGTTGTTCACCACGGGAGCCAACGCGGAAGTCTATTGATTGACTTCGCTTCCTCCCTTATTTTATTCTCCCTCTTCCTTTACCCCTACTCCCTGTTATCATTTCCAAAATAAGCCGCTTGCACATAAACCCATTGTTGGACTCTGCTCTGGGATGGGGGGATCTGGGAGAACACATCAGTGTTCCCCGTGGAGCCGGTAAGAGGTCAAAGGGCAAGGATGCCCACTAATACGGTCCATAAGAGTTAGCCTCTTCAGTCACAGAGCAGGGCAGAGGGTTAGGATTGGATCTGGAGGGGCCAAGGGAAAATAAAAAGAATTCTCCACAAAAGTTTATTACCTCCTCTCTTAGGACCAAATAAATAAACTTCTGTCCACCTGACATGCTCCTGTCATACAAATACTTCTAATTCAGTGACATATGAAGACTACTAGAGGGAAGTGATGTGTCTGCCTCATTCACGTAGGAAGAGCTTTTCGTCAAAAGGTGGTGGTTTGAAATTATAGTGGATAGCTGACGGAATAGAACGAAGGCAGAGCAGGGTCACCACATGGCAGTGATACTATGGAGCACTGCAAAGCATCAGAAAGGAGATTCACCAGACGGTCTTCAACGACTCCTCCAATTCTAAGTCAGGGCATACGTTTCTACCAATAAAACGGAAACAGCCTCCCTCCACGCCTCCATGGGTGACATGAGCAGTGCTGACTGAGACACGCTCGAGTCGGATGCAACAGTAGAAGTTTCAAAACAGACCTGCGTGTGTGTGTGTGTCAGGGGGCGGGGTGAGAAGAGCTTTGTAGTCTGTATTCTCTGAAAATATGTGCTGAAGAGAACAGAGATGCAACACGGAGAAACCCAAAACGGAATGCGACCCTTGGTTTCAGCTCTCCAGCGGCAGGACCTCAACGGAGCCTTTGTTCAATATTTGGCACACTGTTCCCAAGGCAGTAATGGTCCATTTGGGGAGACATCTGACACCCTCAGGGAAACTGGACTTGGAAGAAACAGTGGGACCAGCCCATGCGGGAGAAACAGCGATGGTGTGTTCTTTGACCCAGCAAGGCTGTTCCCTGCATACCAGGATGCTTCTACCAAACAAAGATCCTTTGGAAAAGAAAGAGCAGCTCCTGGCTGATGCTGGTTATGAGCAGACTCTTTTATGTGCAAGGTAGTTGTTAGAAATTGGCTCCTATTAAATGTCAGATGACTGTGTTGATTTGATTTTGTGTAGTGGCATAATTTTATAACAAGTCAGATAAGTACCAAGAACAGTACATTTACTTGGAGCCAGAAAGCCTGGGAATGAGCCTCAGCTCTAACGACAACATCAGCCCTGCTCGTCATCTAACATAACCCCCAGAACACCCCTCTGAGGTAGGTGTTAATATTAACCCCATTCCGCAGATGTGTAAACTGAGGCACAAAGACGTGGAGTAACGTCCCTAAGTTTACAAAGCTGGAAAGTGTCAGATCTGCGATTCTGACTCAAGCCTCTCAGCTCTCGAATCGCTGTGTTTTACGAACCGAGGGGCCTCGGTGAGCCGACTTACTCCTTCTGAGGGACAGTTTCCAAATATTTTAAACATACCTAATAATGCTTACAGGACTTAAGGGAGAAGCACATGAATTCATTCGACAAGTGTTTCTGGAGAACTGGGGGTGTTCATTGAGTGTACTGCATATCAAAGAGAACTTTCCCAGAATAATCTCTGGTACATAGATGTGTTTATTTAGTTGAATGGGAGAGTGACTATGTCATCCTTTGCCTATCACAGCACACAACACACCCACGCCCCAAAATAATGCTTCCACTCCACAAATACTGAATCTCCATTTTAAGACATCCCCCCCAACCCCAGGCCGCCTGGGTGGCTGAGTCGGTTATGCGCCCGACTTCGGCTCAGGTCATGATCTCGCGGTTCATGGGTTCGAGCCCCGCGTCGGGCTCTGGGCTGACAGCTCAGAGCCTGAAGCCTGCTTCGGATTCTGTGTCTCCCTCTCTCTCTGCCCCTCCCCTGCTCACGGTCTGTCTCTCTCTGTCTCTCAATAATCAATAAACATTAAAATATTTTAAAAAAGAAAGAAAAGAAAAGAAATCCCCCCCAGGGGGTGTAGCCTTGGTGGGAGGCGGGTCCCACTTCCCACTATGGAAATCTGTGGGGAGAGATTTCTCTCCCGGCAGCGCACCCCCCACAACCACCCCGTGGTAGGAGTCTAACGAGGTGAGCTAGCCGTGCATTTTAAATATAAATCAGATCAAGCCACTTTCCAGCTAGCTAGCTACCATTCACTGGCCCCCAGCGTGCCTGGAGTCAATCCCAAACCTCTTCCCATGACCTTAAGGCCACACACACTGTCCCCGCCCACCCTGTGACCTACCTTCCTTTCACACCCCTCCTGCACTCAGCCTCAGCCACCCTGGTAAGTATGCGTCCTCCTGGGAACCTCCGCATAATGTCCATCCACCTTGTGCCCTTTGTCAAGGGGCTCGCTCCTTGACTTCATTTAGGATTGTGCTCAAATAGTATCTCTTCAAAGAGGTTTTCCCCACCAATGCTACAGAAAATAGCACCCTCGCCTAACCACTCACTCTCCTTTATTTTTTTTCATAGTATGTTTTGTGGCCTGAAGTTCTGTTCTCCTTCCCTTCCTCTTTTCTTTTCTTTTCTTTTCTCTTTTCTTCCTTCCTTTTCTTTCTTCCCTTTCTTTCCTTCTTTTTCTTTCACCTTTCTTTCTTTCTTTCTTTCTTTCTTTCTTTCTTTCTTTCTCTCTTCCTTCCTTCCTTTCTTTCTTTTCCATTTATAATCTGTTTCATCCCATGGGGCGCCTGGGTGGCGCTGGGGCGCCTGGGTGGCGCAGTCGGTTAAGCGTCCGACTTCAGCCAGGTCACGATCTCGTGGTCCGTGAGTTCGAGCCCCGCGTCAGGCTCTGGGCTGATGGCTCAGAGCCTGGAGCCTGTTTCCGATTCTGTGTCTCCCTCTCTCTCTGCCCCTCCCCCGTTCATGCTCTGTCTCTCTCTGTCCCAAAAATAAATAAACGTTGAAAAAAAAAAATAATAATCTGTTTCATCCTCTAGAACATAAGCTCTATAAGGGTATGGCTCTTGCTTTCCTGTTTTTCTAGGGCCTACAGCTGTGCCTGGCCTGTATTAAGATCACACACACAAGCGTACAAACATAGATATATATGTAGATAGAGACAGGTATAAAGTTACATATATATATATATATATGTATATATGTGTGTGTATGTGTGTGTGTATATATATATATATTCAATCTAAACATATACTGAATGAGTGAAGTGATTATTATAATACTACTGTGGTCAAAGATTTAATACCCAGTGATGATTAATTTTATGTGTCAATTTGACTGGCCCGTGACATGCTCACATATTTGTGCAAATATTACTCTGGGTGTGTCTGTGAGGGTGTTTCTGGATGAGATTAACAGTTTAATTAGCAGACCGAGTAAAGGCATTGCCCTCCCCAGTGTGGGTGGGCCTCAGTGGATCCTTCGGATGCCTGAATAAAACAAAAGGTGGGTAAGGGAGAATTCACTCTCTCTGCCTAATTGCTTTCAAGCTGGAGCTTTGCTTCCCCTGCTCGGACAGGAAATGACACCGTCTGCTCTCCTTTGCCAGCTCTCCCGGATCTCTAGTTTGCACATGACAGATCACGGGACATCACATCCTCCATAATTACATGAGGCAATCCCTTAATCAATCTCCCTCCCTCTCTCTCCCTCTCTCCTCGCTCTCTCTCTCTCTCTCTCTGTCTCTCTCTGCCACACACACACACGCATGCACACACACACACACACACACACACACACCCCTCCTATGGGTTTTATCTCCCTGGAGGACCATTACGAATATAATACCTTTTATGTTTCTGGCAGCAATTACTCTGATCTTTAAAATGACTCATGATTAAAAGTATCATTCTATAGCAATTTAGAAACTTAAAAAAGACAAAAACTTGATAACCTCACTGTCAAATCCAACTATTATTCATATTTTGTTTCATTTCCTTCCAGCATCTTCCTACACATACAATTGTGTTTTTCAAGATGTAATTATACTGCATATAATTTTATATCATTTTTCTATTAAATTATAGACATTTTCATCATTAGTTTAGTCTTCCTAACCAGCATTTTTAATACTTGCACAAGAGGAGAGTATGGGTGCCATAGCTGACTTAAATTCCCCCCGCTTGTTGCAACTCTAATTTGTTTCCATTTTTCATTATTACAGTAATAAACGTCTGCTTGCATAAAGCATTTTCCATATTTAGAATCCTTGGGATATATTGTCAAAAGCGGGACAATTGCATCGAACTGTACAGATTTACTTAAGGCTCTGGCTACAAATTTCCAAAAGACCTTCCAATTTATATTCTCCCTAGCAGAATAAGAGAGTCCCCATCATATACACACTGACCAGCACCGTGGGTCTAGGGTTCTTCTTTGGTTTTATAATGAAATGAAACAGTATATATTACCTGAATTTGTGTTTCTTCTGTTGCTACTGGATAATGAGGGGTGTCTTCTGACCTCTCCCTTGTTATTAACCTTCATATACACTTGCACAGAGACGCAATCAATTGCCTATTATGGCTTTGTATGTTTTAGTATGTTCAGGGCTGGTCATATCAATGCTTTTTTCCTCATAATTCTTTTTATTAGTATTGTCTCTTCTGTTTATATTTCTAGATGAATTCTGGGAACATTTTGTTAAATTCCTAAAAAAAAAAAAAAAAAAAAATCCCTTCGGGATTGAGACAGGACTTGTTTAAATAAATGAAGTATTCCCACTGACCCTTAGTAAAGTCTGTCCCAGGAGGAAGTATCCTCGCAGTGGGAAGGTTCAGGAAGCCTCATGGTCTCCCTTTCTGGCTTCCCCAATGCATTCCGAGGCTTTCTCTTCCAAGCAACAGGACACCCAACAACGAAGTGGTCTGAACCACTGGCAGTGACTTATCCTCTCGCCAGGAGGAAATCCTCAGGCCAGGCTTTTCTACCTTAGCTCATCAGCTCCATAATGTCTCCAAAGCTTTATGTTCTCCCATGTGGTCCATCCTGAGTGGGTCAGCCACGGGGCTGTTCCAGCCCCAGATCAGGGGCCCGTGGCATCCTAGCACAGTCCAGAGCCAGGCTGGGCAGGCGCTCCTTCCTTTCATCAAGGAGGAAGGTGCTTCCCAGAAGTGCTCCAGGGGACTTTCCCATGCATCTCATTGGACAGTTGGTGTCACGTGACCATGCACTCTTCGATCAGTTCCCTGGGGAAGGAGTTGCGGTAATTGGTTGTGGCCACTCAGTAGTCACGTGATGAGGCTGGGGCATGGTCTCTTCTCAGAGCACTTTTAGAGGGTAAACATAAAAATAAAATAAGGGAGCTGGGCTACCTGGGTGGCCCAGTTGGTTAAGGGATCCACTTCGGCGCAGGTCATGATCTCATGGTTCCTGAGTCGATCCCTGGGTTGGGCTCTGGGCTGACAGCTCAGGGCCTGGAGTCTTCTTTGGATTCTGTGTCTCCCTCTCTCTGTCCCTCCCCTGCTCATGCTGTGTCTCTGTCTCTCTCAAAAAATGAATAAACATTAAAAAATAAAGAAATAAATAAAATAAGGGAGAGTCGGAGGCAGGCTGTTAGGTAACAATGGCTGTCCCCCCAAGACTTCCTCAAACTGCCCTTTGGAAAACACAGAGGATAGAGCCTTGCTAAGGTGTGGATCCTGATTTTGTTGGTCTTCAGGCTTATGTATGGGGGGACAAAATATGCTACACAAAACTAGGTATGGAAGAATATTTAAAATGAGAAAAACATGTGTAAATTATATATTTTAAAAATCTAACAAATTACCACAAATACCACGAACACTACAAAATACTACGTTTTAGTCATCTGCCCTACCCACCTAAAACAAATTTTAAATTGGCTTAACTCATAGTTCTGAAGAATATACAAAATTAGGTCAAACACAAAAGCAATTCAAAGCATTTTACTTAGCTGCAGAACTGTGTGCGATCAAATTCTGTTGTGTTACCTACACGGATGTATCGGTGTGCGTGTACAAAACTTTGGTCACGGGAACATCAGTGTCTTTAGAAGACTTCACTTCATCACTGGCCATTTTGAGTGCTCTTTTATCTGGAATGCCCAACTTCCCGTGGGGCAACACATCAGCTCTGTGCATGCTGGAATGCACAGATGTGGCTTCCTGGGCCAGTGTATTCCCTGTTTGGTACTCATGGTAGTTTTCTACTCCTGTGTAACCAACTATCAGAAACTTACGGTTTCAAACAACCCAAATCATTGCCTCATGACTTCCCTGTGTCCAAAGTTCAGGCGCAGTGTAGCTGGATTCTCCACTCAGGGTCTCACCAGGAAGGAAACAAGGTGTTAGCTGGGATGGCAGGTCTCTTTCGGGGCTCGGGGTCCGCGTCCAAGCTCCGTGGCTTCACGGGTTATTGACACGATTCATTGTCTTGCACCAATAGGACTGACTGAGCTGTCAGCCTGAGACTACTATCAGCATCAAGAGGCTGCCCGCGGGTCCTTGCCACGTGGTGCCAGTAGGAATTTCACAACATGGATGTTTGCTTTCTGCCAAGCCAGCTGGAGAGCATCTCTGTGGCTTTCTCGTCTGCAGTCGGCCAGGGGAAAAATCTGTGCTTCCAAAGGACTTGTGTGGTTAGGTTGGCCCCTGCACCTCTCCCTGAATAATCTCCATATTTAAAAATTTTTTTTAACGTTTATTTATTTTTGAGACAGAGAGAGACAGAGCATGAACGGGGGAGGGGCAGAGAGAGAGGGAGACACAGAATCGGAAGCAGGCTCCAGGCTCTGAGCCATCAGCCCAGAGCCCTACACAGGGCTCGAACTCGTGGACCGCGAGATCATGACCTGAGCTGAAGTCGGACGCTTAACCGACTGAGCCACCCAGGCGCCCCAATAATCTCCATATTTAAAGTCAGCTGATTTGGTAGCTTCATTGAGTCTGCAAAATCCCATCACGGCAGTACCTAGATTAGTGTTTGATTGAATAGCCGGAGAAAGGTGTGTGTAGACCAGCGCCAGTATATATATATATATTTTTAATATTTTGGGGCTCCGTTTTTTTTGTTTTTTTTTTTTTTAAATTTTTTTTTTCAACGTTTATTTATTTTGGGACAGAGAGAGACAGAGCATGAACGGGGGAGGGGCAGAGAGAGAGGGAGACACAGAATCGGAAACAGGCTCCAGGCTCTGAGCCATCAGCCCAGAGCCCGACGCGGGGCTCGAACTCACGGACAGCGAGATCGTGACCTGGCTGAAGTCGGACGCTTAACCGACTGCGCCACCCAGGCGCCCCAGGGGGGCTCCGTTTTTAATACTGCCTACAGAAGCATTATTTGTTACACACTTGTGCCTTACAGTTGCAGCGATTCTACCATATTTTATAGTGTGATTCCCTTCAGGACGATAGCAGTACATTATCGTGTATCTTCCAAACAGAAAAACTTCTATTTTGCCTACGTATTGATGAGTACTAAATTCTCTGTTGGTGATTTCACGTGACAAGACTGAAAGAAGTTCCCAGAGATTAGTTTCTGGCTCTACACATTTCAAACTTTGTTTCATCTTCACTACCTTTGTCTTCTGAAAAAAAAACAAAAAAAAACAAAACATGTTCTTTGGTCGAATGAGATCAGGCTGCGTGTCAGACCTCCTTCCAGCAGGTAGCAGCCCTCAGTTCCTCATCCACAATTCTGAAATCTAGAAAGCTCTGAACCAATGCTTTACTTAACTCCGATGGTGGCAAAACAGCTTGAATTGAAGTGGGGCTACCTACGGCCCTTGTTATCTCAGTGTCCACTTTTACACGCATCTCTGGGGAAGTGTTAGTGGTTGGTTGTGAGGGTGCTGCCCGGACTCTGCAAGGAGTCTTAAGACACAGCTTTCTAAAAATTCTAAATTCTGGAAAACAACCCCAAAAGCCTAAATCCTCTGATCATAAAGATTTTAGATAAGACAGTGTAGACTATTGTTAAAGACTAGGAGACATTGTACTGCAAAACTTTTTAACTGGCAAATGAACATGATTATTTGCTCAGGGAAAGGTGCCTTCCATCTGTTCTGACACCAACTGGTGTCTTGCCATTCTATTCTGGCACTGTTGACTCAAGAATTAATGCATAGCCTACAAGTGCAAAGGGCATGGCTCCCAAAAGACTATGCTCATTTCAGACACCAGCCACAAGTGAAGGTAAGTGCCTGAGCCACACACACTTCTGACCAAATGGCTACAGTTTGGGGGTTCCCATGACTCCTTCTGATCTGACAGTTTGCTAGAATGATTTACAGAACTCAGGAAGGTGCAATACTTATAATTGCAGTTGTATTATAAAAGATACAATTCAGGAACAGCCAAATGAATACACAAGTGAGGAAAGGACTGGGAGTCCCGAATGCAGAGCTTCTGTGCTTCTTCCCCATGAGATCAGGACACGTCACCCTCCCAGCACATTGATGTGATACCCAACCAGGAAGCTTCAATAAGCTTTATGGAGGCATGACTGATTAAATCGCTGGCCACATCATTAAACTCCTTATCCAGCCCCTGCCCTTCTCCAAAAGTCAGGCTAGTTCCAAGTCTCATCCCTCTAATCTGTGGTCAGTCTTTCCGGTGACCAGTTCCCACCCTGAAACTATCTAGGGGCCAACCATGAGTCATCTCATTAGCATTAATTCAGATGTGGTCCAAGGGACGCCTTAATAACAGACACTTTTATCACTTGGGGAAATTACAAGGATTTCAGAAACTCTGTGCCAGGAACATTGGATAGAGATCAGGCAAATTAGTAGACAACTTCAACTCATGTCTGCTAACATTCCTAGAATGTTCTTCCTTTACCACTAGTGGGGCTACTACCTAAGATTAATGGCCCAGTTTCTCTTTTTTTAAAAATTTTATTTAATGTTTATTTATTTTTTAGAAAAGAGAGAGACAGAGCACAACCAGGGCAGAGGCAGAGGGAGAGGGAGACACAGAGTCCGAAGCAGGCTCCAAGCTCTGAGCTGTCAGCACAGAGCCCGATGAGGAGCTCAAACTCACAAACAGTGAGATCATGATCTGAGAAGAAGTCGGACACTTAACCGACTGAGCCACTCAGGTGCCCCAGTGGCCCAGTTTCTGACTCCTATTCTTCTGTTGATATGACACCCAATTGAAAGAAAAACTCTTAGGATGTCCCCATTGAGTTAGTGCTTGGCTCGAATTCCTTTTCTGCCCCTGTGTGGGGAACAAGGAGATTTTTATTCAAATCATATTAATATTTCAGTAAAGATGTATAAACATACACACTTCTTTTGATCAAAATTATTGCTTCATATTTTAGGGTTAACTGTCATTTTGCATTTGATTTATATTTTCCTTACATTTTCAAACTAGCAATTGCTAGCTTAAAGGAACGCCACTAATTTGTATACGTTTATCTTCTTTCTGGCCTCTTTACCCATAAACTCTTATTAATTCTAAAAGAATCAAAATTGATTCATTTGGATTTTTGTAAGTGCTAAATCATAGCATCCTCACATAACGATATCCCTCACATAATGATATACTCATAACTCTTACATCTGGTTAAAGCCTTATTAAGCTGTCCAAGACATATAGAATACAATTAAATAATAATTGGGATGCTAGAAGCTTGGCGCTTGGTTTCATTCTTGATTTCAATGCAGAAACTTCTAGCATTTTATCATTAAGCACAATGTCGGCTATTTGGGAATCTACTTTGTCACGTTAACAATGTATACTTCAAGTTCTTTCATATTCAACACTTGTATTATTAATAGATGTTAAATTTTATTTATGGCCAGTTAACATCACTAATCTTCACACGTTATTTATTTTAAGAAGACTGGTAACAGAATGTGCTTTGTGAGTTTTTTTGTATAAAAGGATGATGTGGAATTATTATTCTAGAATGTGGGATCATCTGTAACAGATAATTCTATCACATATATAAAGCCTCAGTTAAAGAACTCCTCCGGGGGCACCTGGGTGGCTCAGTCGGTTAAGCGACCAACTCCCGATTTCAGCTCAGGTCATGATTTCAGTTTGTGGGTTCGAGCCCCCCATTAGGCTCTGTGCTAACAGTGTGGAGCCTGCTTGGGATTCTCTCTCTCTCTCTCTCTCTTTCTTTCTGCTTCTTCCCTGATCATGCTCTCTCTCTGTCTCTCTCTCTCAAAAATAAATAAACTTAAATAAAAATCTCCTCGAGATCTTTTTACAGATATCTTTATTGCATATTCTCTACTTAACTATTGGACTCAAGATTTGGAGGCCTTCAGTGAGTGGAGCCAGATAAACTGCCTGATCTACTCCAACACTGTGTAAACAATCAGTGAATATAATGTCCTGTAATAGCATCTGAACTGTTTTAGGAAACAAATGTTCTACTATAGCAGGGGTCAGGAAACCAGGGCCCGTTGGCCAAAGCCCACCCATCCACTACCTGGTTTTGTAAATACAGGTTATTGGAACACAATCACTTATGCCTATTCATTACATACAATCAGTGGTTATTATCATATTATACGAAGAGTTCAGTGACTGAAACAGAGACTATATGGCCCACATAGCCTAAGATGTTTATTATTTAGGCCTTATAGAAAAAAGATGCCTACCCCTGTTCTAGATACCAACTAGTATTCTGAGAGAAAAAAAAAGAAAATGGAAAGGACCTTCCGCCATCAGGTAAGTCCAAGAAGTGGCACATCTCTTCATGAAAATTTCAATTTTATGCTCACAAGAAAAAAATCTGGAGTTCTGCCTAAGTATAAACACACACATACGTGTACAAGCTCACGCATATGTATCAACTTGATTTTACACTATGACTTTGCAAGCTTTTTTTTTTTTTTTTTTTTTGGGCTACAAATCCGTTTCCCCTTGAAGAACTATGCCTACCTCTCGGCTCACTACTCGTGGTACAGTCTTTATTTCTTTCCTTGTTACTGGCAGATACTCGTGTATTTTGTCATCTTATCTCTCCCCTCTCTTGATCTTCTGATCTGTTTGATGGCTTTTTAAAAAAAAAGTACTTTTAAAACTTTGCTTCTTGTTCCTTTCTAATCCGTCTGCCTCAACAATTATTTGTAGTGACCGTGGCTGCTGCTATAGTCCGTTTCTGTTCCTGACAATGCTTATTAACATACCTGCAATACTTCCAAAGCAGCTACGTGGGAGGTTCCAGGAGCAGAGGACGTTTCTTGGGAGTCAGGCAAAGGAGGAGCGGTCCCACCCACACTTTAACCTTTGGCAAGTTCCTTGACTCCTATCAGGTGACTTTCCTCTTTTGTAAACCAGAAATAAGAATATCTACTTTAGCGAATTGGGAGGATGATCTGAGTTAATGCTTGGGATGTGGCCGGCCTGGTTCCAGCCACATAGCAAATGCTTATGAAGGGTCAGTATTCTGCTACAGAATTGCTGCTGACACCGTTGAGAGAGATGGTTTTCGATTGAGGCTATCCATGGGAGGCATGGTTGAGAAACATGGATGTTGGAACCAGAGATTTCAATATCCCAGGTACCCCGTTTTCTGCCTCTATGGCAAGTGAGTTTCTCAACCTCTCCCATCACCTGGAAAATGAAGATAATCATGTGACCATACATGTGACTGTACACGAGGATTAGTGAGATTAGTATGAAAAATGCTTGACGTCCCATCAGTGAGAATTACTATATGTATTAACATTATGGTCATAGAGGCATCATGCTATCGTAAAGGGAATGGAGACTTAAGAGGTTAAGGGATGCAGCTTCTAGTCCTAACTTCACCACTAACCTCCTGTGTGTCCATATCTGGTTATCTAACTTATCTGAGCTTCTGTTTTACGATCCTTTCATTGTAGGTTTGAGACAGACATTGCTATACATTTTAGAGCGTCTTTGGGCCACAGCATATTTTCACATTCTTGGTTTCACTTTGTAATGCTGACAGTATATCTAAGTTTGCACAAAATAAGGCTTTAGAATGACAATACACCTAGATCAGAACCACTTTTTTCCTTTAGCTCTGGTCTCTCCCATGCAGCCAAATCATTTCCAATGTCCACAAAAGGGGTCCTTGTCAGGCACTGTTTTTATTAGCAAACAAATGTTCCAACTTAATTGGCTTCTGGGCTAATGACTGTAATTTGACAAGGTAATTAACGAGTGCTCACGAAGTTTCTAAGTTATTCTTTGCACTTCCATCTTTACTTGGCCTGCATTCACTGTTCTGCATGCGGGTGTCCCTGGGGCTTTCCAAGCCACTGAGGATCAAGGGGACAGACTCCATCACTTACCTCAAGGCCCCTCTTGAGTTCATAGCTGGGTTATTCCCACACTAGACTGAAGGTTTCCCTAGTTTCATGCCTTACCTCCAGTAGAGCCGCTGGGTCCTCCCTTGGGCTGAGATTTTTTGTCCTGTAAATGACTTTGGTATGAATAGAAGCACTTTTGAGGCATGGGAATCTGGCCAAGAAAAATCACCAGGAAAGAGCAGACGTGTGAATGGTAGAGGCAAGCAAGTGATAGCAGCTCCCAGTGAAATTTGCCTCTGGAGTGACTCTGGCCTGTCACCACACCTGTTTGCTGTCCTTAGAAAGCATAAAAGTTAATTTAAGAAATCTTTTGGTTCACCTGGCCCAATAGAATGTCCCCTATGGGAGTAGTAACGTGACACTAATTTGTGGCAAAGAAAGCATTTCATCCAAAAAGACTCAAATGCAAGACTGGATCACTTAAGAAATAACTGAGAATTAAAATTCTGATGTTTACTCCCTGTAAGTCACTATTCTGAAAAATATGTGAGCACGGCTTTAGGTCACATTTTTACTACGCAAATTTTTTGTTATTTTTTTTGTCTTCTAGGTCCCTTTGGGTCAGAAGAAAAATTGGGGAGTAGTTGTGGAGTGTGAAATATACTCTATCCTCCACTTTCCTTTTTACCATTATTTTTATTATATGTACAGTACCTTAGGGTAGAAATTCTAATTCTGAGAATTTATTAGAGTAAATTCTGTTAGAATTTACTAACAACAATAATAATGATCATTAAAAATTCTTGTGCCTGGTATTTGTGAGGGTTTGGGCTAACCACATTATCTGCCTCATTTATACTACCTTTGTAACCAAGCATTGAAGTGCATTTTATTGGCCCCTCCACCCCATTTTTACAGAAGAAGAAATAAAATTTGGGAAGGATGAGTACATTGCCAAGGTCATACAGCAAGACAAAGGAAGTAAGAACTTGTGGTTTACCGAACTCCTAATAACTCTGATACAGTTGTGATGCATTTAACTGTATACTGAGTATTGAATATAAAAATAAAGAAATAAAAGACTGGAAGATATAAATACTAAACTGTTCATAGTGTTTGACTCTAAGCAGTGAGATGATTTTCACCTCCTTCTTATTTTCCAAATTTTCTTAACCATTAATATATATATTCCCTAACACTCTCATATTTTCTCTCTTTAAATATTTCTCCTCAATTACTCTTATTTCCAGCAAATGGTCCGGCCACCTACGCAAAAGAAAACAAAACAGCTAGGTGCTGTCCTAGGCTCCTCTCTTTCTCTTGACCTCACAAGCCCCATCAATAAAGTTATACTCCCAAATATCTCTGGTGGTCTCCCCTTCTCTCCATTTCCAGGAATATCACCCTCATCTTTCTTGACTATTCCCACTGTCTTCACCATATGGTAGCAAGAAGGATATTCTGAAAATGTAAATCAGAATAAGTTTCTTCCTCTTCTAAAATCCTTGCGTAGCAAGTAGAATAAAATGCAAATAAAATCCACGGCCGTGTCCCATCCAGGCTCTCTATGTGTCACTGATTCCTGATTCTTCTCCAAATTCTCTTCCTGCCATTTTCCCATCCCTCACTAGACCTTGTCAAAGTTTTCCCCACGGTCTTCAGACATGCTAGAACTTTCTCTTACATGCTGTGGCACCTGCTGTTTCCAAGGCCACGGATCTCATGACCTGGCTCTTGAGGGGCTGATTCTTAGTCAACTCCTGTTCATTCTTCATGTTTCTGCTAAGACGCCTCTTCCTCAGAAAGGACTCCCTGGCCATTCTATCAAAAATGGGTTCCTCATCCCATTGTGTTCCCAAAGAACGCTGCTGTGTTCTCCTTCCACTATTTGAAATTATTTTGTGTTTCCGTTTCTTTTCTTGTTCATTATCGGCCTTCTTCCAGAAGATAGACACATCGTGAGAGAAGGGACCTTGCCTTTCTTATCCCGTGCCTGGCACAGACCCTGGTTGCCAGCGGTGCTCAGTAATCACCACCAGAAGAACTGTATTTTGCTGGGGACACACACTGCCCGTGGGGCAAGCTCAAACAGTTTCAAACCATTACAAATTGACTCGTGAAACAAGGGCATGACTCCACGGGAGTCAGGGACCAACAGGACACCTGGGAGCCTTCGAAGTTAACTTCTGTGTAGAAGACATCATCAGTTAAAGCACAAGATGCAAATGAGCCTGTCTGAAGTTTCCATATATGTTAAGACATAATAGCAACTGCAGAATGGTTTACAACCTTGAGCGGCCAAAGCTTTTTTTCACAAGAGTATTTGACCGCTGACATTGGATGGCATTATGAAGGCATAGCAGTAATTGAAAAACAGACTCTCAGTCAGTTTTAGTACTGATTTTAGCTTGTCTTCAGATAATAGACTGTGTCGTTACCTGAACCAGGATGAGTGCCTCCCACTGCTGGGATGAATTGGGGCCCACTGACCATTCACAACTTCTACAGCCTGTGTCTGTCCTGCTGTGGGTCCTGCTCAGGCCACTATGACTTGGGCTCCCTCTTCTAGAAAACAGGTATACTTCATGGCTTCCTTATTGGGTTTCTGCGAGAATTAAATAAGAAGGGAGCATAATATTTTAAATGTTTGGTAATTGCATTATGCCATTTTGAAGGGTAGAGATGGTCGTATTAATCTTTTTATGTTAAGCAATAAACCAATGGTAGGAGCTTCGCAGACATTTATACAAATGATGACAGTGAATCTTGTCTTTTTAGCCTCACTCATTCCACAGAGGGTCCTTAGGACCTCAGAAAATGTTTGCTCAAAGGCATTATGAAAGATCAGGCATCACCCCCAGCAAATCTTCCCCTGAGTTGCCCTTCAGATAGGCCCTGGGTTCCAGGATTGGGTCTCAGGCAGTAAGAAGAAAGGCTTTTCATCTCAAGTTCTGGTCTACAGAGGGACCCTACCACCTTAACCATTGTATCTGCTTTTGCCTTGCGTCAGCTTTCTGTTGGAAAAGCAAGGTGGACAGAGCAGGGAGCTGAAGGCAGCTGGACAGGAGTTCCAATCCCAGTGCTGCTTCTTATGGGCTGTGTGACTTTGGGCATTTTACTCAACATCTCTGAACTTAACTACTTCTGCCCACCAACGGAGGTAATACACTCCTTTTCATGGGCTTACCATGAGAATCAAATAAAATAGCATTCCATACCCAACATGATGTCTAGAACACAGTCAATGCCCAATAAATATTAATTTGTTAATGTCTTCTTTCAAGCCTTTTTTGTGGGAAGAGAGTGGGAGAAGGAGGGAAGGAGGAGAAGAAAGACAGGCTCAAAAGACAAATCATGTGATGTCTGCAGAACACAGCAGGTTTCTTGGAAAAGCCATAAAGAGCAAGAAGCAGAACTCAGCCTAGGCTGTGTCCATGACCACGGGCTAAACCCTGCTGTTTGCAGATGGGGAATTCTGGAATGGCAAATATTAGACCAAGGCAAACGGGGCTTTTGTGACTTTCTTTGGGGCTCCTTTCTGAGGAGTGTCACTTTGTGTGCCAGCTCTCCACCTCCGTCTGTTCCCTGGCCTCCGGAATGTGGCCCCCACAGCAGAGCCTGAATCGTTACCAGGGCAATGACGATATCCTTGGCTCAGAGTGTGCTGATGTGGGCTTGAATGGCTGGTCAGGGCTTAATGACCAGGAACTCCTGATGTTCAAGGGCAGTGCTGGCATTAAGATGGCATGAAAGCTGGCAGCCCCGTGGAGATTTGTTCGCTCCTTCCCCCCACATTCAGAATTTCAATTTACTTTTATCTCTATGCATCCAGGTCAGGAGCCATAGGGCTTTTGATCATGGTATTAGGTGGCATATCTCTGACTCCAAAAGATCCTGTTATGCACTGAGTGTTTGTATCCCCCCAGATCCATACGTTGAAGTCCTAACCCCCAATGTGATGGTATTAGAAGGTGGGTCCTTCGGGAGGTAATTAGATTCAGATGAGGTCACGAGGATAGAGCCCCCATGATGGGATCTCTTATAAGAAGAAATCAGCGAGCATTCTCTCTGTCTCTCAGCCATGTGAGGATAAGCAAGGAGGCAGCCTCCTGCAAGAAAGCTCTCTCCAAGAACCAAATAGGCCAGCACCTTGATCCTGTACTTCTCGGTCTCTAAAAGTGTGAGAAAATGCATTTCTGTTATTTAAGGCACCCTTATCATATTTTGTTATAGCAGCCAGAGTTAAGGTAGCTCCTTAGAAATGTGTGTTTTCTGGGGTCACATATGCCTGGGCTCCAATCCCAACTCTGGGGTTTCACCCCACTTTTCTGAGCCTCAGTTTCCTTGAAGAGTGGGAAAGGACAAGAAACAGAAAAGAGTGTTCCACTTACCTCTTTCTAATGAACCACCCCAAAACTTGGCTTAAGACAGCAATTATTCTCTCTCATAGTTCTGTGGGTTGACTGGGCTCAGTGGGGTGTCCTCACTTGGGGTGTCTGGAAATGCACTCATCCAGACGGCTCCTCCTGTGTGGTGTTATATTATGCTAGCTCTCATCTGGCAGCTCAGTTAGGACTGTTGACCTGAGAGCCTATGTGTGGCCTCTCCGTGTGGTGTGAGCTGATCGCAGTGTTGTGTATCCCACAGGAAAAGCCCCCCAAAAGAGCATTCCGAGGAGCTCAGGCAGGAACTTCAAGGCTTCTTACGATCTTGTCTTGGAGGCCCCAGAACATCACTTCCTCTGTCTGCTCATGATCAAGCAAGTCACTTGAGTCAGCCCACCTTCAAAGGAAAAAACCAGACTTCACTATTTGATGACATGGAGGTGAGATCACAACACAGTAGAGCATTTAGGGTAGGGGACACTGGGGCAGCAATCTTTGACAAATACAGTCAGCCACAAAAAGACAAAAAAAGGAGGGGACGTGAAGTTGGTTTGGTTCCCTTTCAGAAGACACACCTGTTCATTCTCTGATTCAATTTGATTCTATCTATCTCCATTGTTCACAGCTTTATCAGTAGTGGATGTGATCTTAGTCCTGTGGTCCGCATCTTTAGTCACGAGTACTCTCTTAGAGAAAGACAGTGGCATCTCACTTCAGCCTCTGCTAATGATATGTGTCCAACAACCCTTCACCAGACCTGGCGTTCCTTCACTTGGTTGCCATTTGGGCGTTCCCTCTGTTCTTGCCCTCTTTTCTAATTTCCAGTGTTTCTTCAAATAGAACTCAAGAGCCACCGAGATGTTCTTCCCTCTTTTCTGAGGATTAGAGAGACTTGGGGATAAGTCAGGATGCCCATGCACATAGTCCAGAATCTACAAGCTTCCTAAACTGGGAAGCCGGCACCACTAACTACAAGGTACACATGCCCAGCACTTCCTTATGGTGTTTATTAATCTTCTAGGCTGCATACAAAGTTACTACAACATTCCAGTTAAAAACAATACCCATTTATTATCTCCTAATTCTGTGGGTGTGAAGTCCTTGGCTCAGATGATCACAAGACTAAAATCAGGGTGTTGACCATGCTGAGTTCTCATTTGGAGGCTCTGGGCACCCAATCTGCTTCCAGGTGAATTCAGTTTCTTGGCACAATTCAATTCCTCGTGGTTGAGGACTGAGGCCCCGATTTTCTTATTGGTGCCAACCAGATTCACTTGCGTCTTCTAGAGGCCACCGGCATGCCTTGCCATGTGGCTCCTTCCATCTTCAATTCACCAATGGAAATCTCATGTACCCCATCTCCCTCCCACTTCACATCTCTGATTGCCTCTGTCTCTGATTTCTAGACCCGCTCAGAAAGGTCTCACGGGATTAGGTCAGGTCCCAGACAACCTCCCCATCTTAAAGCAAATTGATTTGAGGCTTTAATTGTATCTGAAAAATTCTTTCACATAAGAACCCAGACTAGTGATTGGAGACTGGGAAGGGTATGAGGTATGTGTACATCAGGACCTGAAAGTTTTAGAACCATCTGAGAAATCTGCCTGCCACACCATGCTTCACCCCTCCCCAGCGGCAGCACCAGGCAAGACCTAAAGGTTCTGCAGATCAGCAATATCCATCTGGCAAGTGAAGTGCCCTAGCTTCCAAAAGCAATTCTCTGAAAGCAACTCTTTTCTTGGTTTCCAAGGAGGGGAGGTGTTTCATCTCAAACAATGTTGGCATTTTCCAGTGCCTCCTCGTCATCTGTGGTCCCCTGTCATTCTCACAGCTTGACAAGTGTTTGTGACTGGTCAGAGGCAGAGGCAGCAGCTAATTCTGCTACTCCTTAGAAATCTTTAGGCATGATGCTTTTATCTTGGCCTCTGATGGAGGCTTCGTTTAGAATGTGGGCTACTGGGACCTCCTTGTCCTCCAATTTCAGGGCTCCAGTAACATCTCATCAACATTCTATGACACGATTATTCATTGGGATAATGTACCTTAGAAGCTGTGCCCTGGGAGCAAGGAAAGGACCACTGAGCCACTCTCAGACATCACGACTTCAGAATAATAGCCTATTTCCTTTTCTTGGAAAACAACAAACAAACACCATCAGACAACACAAGTCCACGCTTGCCTATTTCCATTGCGGAAGGTTAGGGAGCCCCAAGCTGAATTGTTGTGCTACGTAGCATTCTGGGCCAGTCATTTCTCCTCACTTGATCCTTTACTTCCTGAAGAATGTTCCCTCCTGCCAGAGAGAGGTGCCAATTGGGAGAAAACACAGGAAGCTCCCATTGTATTAGCAATGCTTTATTCCTTTAATTGGGTATATGATGTTCATTATTAATATTTATACATAGGTGTATATCTAAAATATCATATAGAAATTTTTCACCATGAGAAAATGTCCCCACAGAGCCCTATAGCATTGTATTAACCTCTGTAGGCCTGTTTTTTCTGCTCAACTGAAGAGCTCCATAGGACAGGGACACTTGCTTTGGTATCCACAACCACGCACGCGGTGCCCCATACAGAACTGACTCTGAAATCTATTTGTAGACCAAGTGCAGGGTGTCCTGGTAGTTTGTCAAGCTGATTTACCTTTCTCCTTCTCCTCCCCCAAATTCTATCCAGGCACTAAACCGAGCTCAGCATCACCCTTCCCTGACTCTTTCCAGAGCCTTGCAGGGATGCAGACAGTCCTCATGGACATCTCAATGAGTGTTTATACTATTTGCATTGTGTGCTATAAAAGAGGAACACTAAAGAGAATGGACATTTTATCGAGCATTAGAAGGAGACACAACTTTGTCTCATGTCACCCCACCAACACTTCTGTGGGGTACATATGATTCTCACGGTAGGGTTCGTTCACGCCAGGATAATACAGTGAGCATCTGCTATTGGCCGTGCGTTGTAGAAAACTCGGGAGATACGGCAATGGAAACACAATAGAGGAAAATGCCCTTTCTTCAAGGAGCTTTGAATCAAAATAGAAAAATAGGAACCGGGCTCAGGGAGGTCTGTGATCTCTCGGCAAGCCAGCTCTGACCTCAGTACATGGCTCTGACAGTCGTTACACAAGGCAGCGTTCTGGGTGTTTCCTACTCTGCTTCATTTAGTCTCACGACCCAACAGAGTAAGGATACATATTGCAAATGAAGGAACTGGTGCCCTGAGCCACTTACACGGCTTGTACGAGATTGTGCAGATCAAGTAGTGACCCCTAAAATTCCACATCCACGCTGAACCTCAGAATGTGAGTGTGTTTGGAAACATGATCTTTGCAGATGTAGTTAAAGTGAGGTCATACAGGACTGGGGTGGGTCCTAATTCCAGTGACTACTGTTCTCATGAGAAGGCCACATGAAAACACAGAGGGACACACAGGAGGAAGGCCAATGCCATGGCTAAGATCACCGAGGACTATGGAAAACGCCGGAAGCCACAGGGAGGCCTAGACCTCTTCTTCCGCAGAGCCTCCTAAAGAACCCACACTACTGACACCTCGATTTCAGACCCCTGGCCTCCTGAACTGTGAGCCAATAAATTGTTGTCTCAAGCCACCTGGTTTGTAGTAATTTGTTACCACATCCCTAGTGAACTAATACAGAGACTGAGGCGAGAGCCAGGCCTATATTTGGTTCCAGAGTCCAGGTCCCGGTGGCCACGCTCTACTCCCTCAGCAAGGCTGAGGAGAGAATGAGCTGAGAGGATAGAAATGAGCTCTGTAAATTTTGATGTGTTCCTCAAAGGTTGTGGATTCTTTATCATTATCATTTTAGGACACTCTGTTCCCAACATTATCTGAGAACCCAGTAAAATATCGTTATTAAATAAAATGAGATACAGATCACAACCCCTTCTCCACTATTAAATCAACTTTTTAAAATGGTATTTCCAGGGGGCGCCTGGGTGGCTCAGTCCATTCAGCGTCCTCCTTCAACTCAGGTCATGATCTTTTGGCTCATGGGTTCGAGCCCCACATCGGGCTCTGTGCTGACAGCTCAGAGCCTGGAGCCTGCTTCAGATTGTGTCTCCCTCTCTCTCTGCCCCTCCCCTGCTAGAGCTCTGTCTCTCTCTCAAAAATAAATAAAAAAAAATTTTTTTAAATAAATAAATAAAATGGTATTTCCAGAATTCCCCCAGCTTTCACTCTGCCCCTGCTTTATTCAAAATAACATCCTGGCTGTCCGTACCCAGAACTGTGTGAGAAAGCCCCCTAGTAATAATCTGAAAACCAGCCAGTTCCCCGTTGTTAAAACTTGCACTAGCACGTACAGGGCCCAGACGGATGGGGACAGACAGGGGCATCCCGGACTCACTAAAACTGTGTACATATAAACTTGGTGCCTGATTTTGTTGTTGTTTGGTTGTTGTTCTCATCATCCAACAACCACTTAAAACGTCATCTTCGCGTGTAACCGGGTTATAAAAAAAAAAAAAAAAAAAAAAAAAAAAAACAGACTCTGCTCTCCTAAGAGGATTTTCTCAAGGACACGAATGGGCTTTAGTCTTACTTGATTGTCTGTGTCCCCTCTATTCCCACCACAGTCATGTGCATGCGCACACATGCATGCACATGCATGTACACATGTCTGCATGCCTACACATGTGTGTGCATTTGCACACACACACACATTTAGTACATGCTCCACACTTCCCTCAGACCTCACTCACTCCTTTCTATCTTCACGGCCAGCCCTGCTTCTACTGACCTGTAAGAATGTTAATAATAAAAGCTGTATCCATGCCAGGCACTCTTTAATCCCCACGGTACAGCCGTGTAAGATGAGGCACAGAGAGATTATACGAGGTGACCCAGCTCTTTCCCTAATCTTCTTGTATTCTCTCTATAATCCTTTTGTAGTTGTGTTCCGGCTTCCTGGGATTTTAAATTCCACCCTATGCCGCTGACTCGAGGATTTCGGACTCTACCCAGACTTTGTGATCCGAGCTCACATAAACAACGGCATAATTGCATCTTTCCTTGGATGTGTCAGACCTCTCAAAAGCAAGGTGTTGGAAACAGAACCCTCTCCTTCCCCCACATGTACTAGAAATTGTTCCAAAGTGGTTATGACCCTCCCCCACCCCCTTGCCTCTCAGTAAACGTACCACCGTCCCTCCACGCAGTTGTTCAGTCCAAAAAACAAAGAATTTCTCACAGTTTTTCCCTTCCTATCTTTCCCTCCCTGATCACACAAGAGCCAGTGTTGCCATTTATACCTTCCAAATATACCCCTAACTGGTCTACATTTCCCCATCTCTGCTCTTGTCCAGACGCACTAGGATTTAAGAGTCTCCCGATGGGCCTCCTTACTTACACTCGGTCCAAAGACTTCCCTAAAACCAAAATCCAACCCGGAATTTCCCTGAATGATATCTAGTACATCGTGTGGTCAGGGAACGGGGCCTTTGCAATCAGTCTTAGAAAACTGGCTAAAAATGCCACCAAATGCTATTTTCAAAAATCCTATGGCCACCAATTTGATAGCTTGGAAATACCGAGTGGTCAGGGATGGATGAACCTCGTCAGGTGTCTAATTTGCATGTCCCTGAACACCAGGGCTGTGCCTGACCATCAGGCGCCTGCTCAGCCATTAGGCTCTGGTCAGCGTGACTTCCTCATCACCCTGGTTCTGCCGTGGCAGCCACATGCCTAGGGTGGGAGAACAGGAGCGGAGCCTGAGAAACAAGGTCAGACGTAAGAGGGCCTCATAGGTTGTGGTAAAGGGATTGGATTTTATGCCAAAGCAGTGAGGCCAGGAGGGAGCTCAGACGAGCTCATCGTGGAGGTTTTGTCTTGTGGGACAGCAGAGCCGCGATGCCCAGATCCTAACTTGAACAGCAGGTTGGGGAGCAGGTACGACGGCAAGATGCTAGCATCCAAACAACACTGAGCGCAATACAGAACATACTAGAATGGAGGCACGGAAAGATCAATTCAGTCTGCCTAAGAAGTGTTTCTGGACAAAACCATGCAATCAACTACCAGGTCTTTCTCCAAGGCACTCTTCAAAGAAAGGTTAAAACAAACGGGAAAAAAAGCCAGGGGTAAACCTGGAACCTGAGTGAGAAGGAAGAAATGGGACTGATTAGGTGGCTGGAACAAGAAAGTTTTTCAAAGCAGTCCTCTCTCACGGGAGCTTGCTGTGGAGACATACCCTGTCACACGGTGTGATCGAGTAGGGTAGGGCACAGAGCACAGGTGAATTGTGTGGGGTAGGGGACAGAGCACCAGGCTGGAGTCCCAGTTCTGCCACCAAATAGCTAGAAGGCCTTGAAAGAGCTACTTAGTCTCACTGAGCTCCAATCATTTCATGAGGAATATGATTACTGGGGGTCTTTCAGCAGTCAAATTGCAGTATTCTAACACCGACAACAAAAAGAATTATTCCTGGAGAATTTAACATTTCAGCAATCTTTCAGATCATGCAACAAAAAGGGGGACAATTTTTAAGGTGGAGAGAACAGCCTGTGTGGAAGGCACAAGAAAAGGAACATACTGGTGGAAACCAGGGCTCCAGATCCGGGGGGCCAGGGGAGGGGTAGGTCAGGATGGGCCCCTGGAAGCGAAGAGTCAAATTCAGTCCAGGGGCGCCTGGGTGGTTCAGCCGGTGAAGTGTCCCACTTCCAGCTGAGGTCATGATCTCACCCTTCCCGAGTTCAAGCCCCACATCAGGTCCCACACTGACTGTGCGGGACCTGCTTGGGATTCTCTCTCTCTATCTGCCCCTCCCCGACTTGTACTCTCTTTCTCTCTAAATGAATGAATGAATGAATGAATGAATCAATCAATCAAATTCAGTCCAGACCATTGGCAATATTCCGAAGGAGCCCAATTTGAAGCGGAGGGACACATATTTAGAGTGGGGAATGCCACCGTGATAGGAGAGTTAACCGTCACTTAACAGAAGGGGATACCACAAAGGAATGAGACTCTCAATCCACTGCTGACACTCCCTGCCGGTGTTCCAGGCCTCTACTCTGTGTCCCTGCAGCGCTCTGTGCTCACCCCTATCACGGCACCACCTGCGGCCACCGCGCTGCCTTTGCGTTTACTGTTTCATGATGTCAGAACCTAGCTTCCTGTTTAGGATACTCAGAACATAGAGACCTATCAAAAAAAAAATTTTTTTAATTGAAAAGCACCTGTAATCTAATCATCCAAAACTTCCTAAGTAAACCATCTGGTGGATGCCCCCTGGGCATTTTTCCTACGTGCGCATCTATGAGTTTGTGTGTACAATCAAAATTAGGCTCATAGTATCCACATCCTTTCCTAACCTGTGCTTTTTTCAATTCATAATATCGTAAAAACGAATTCCGATGTCCACTCATATCCACCTGTACCACAATATGCAGTGGCTGCCTGATGTTTCACGGCATAGTCTGGGTAACCACTCTGTGGCCTTTGAATATTGGGTTGTTTCTCATATTTCACTTTGATAAGTAAGCCACGGTGCGTACTTACCTTTTCACCTTTGTCTAAATATTTCTTTAGGATAAATCCCCAGAAATAAATAACTCTTATTAAAGAGATCTACACTTCTAAGGATTTAGAAAATGCTGCCAAATATTTCTTGGGAAAATCTCTCTCTCGTGAGTGGCCCCCGAAGGTGACTGTTTTCCCCACAACCTGGCAAACACTGGGAGTTATCATTCTTTCTTCTCTCGACCTAACCGGCGAACAATGGTATTTTACTATTTTATTGTAGGTCGTGTTTCCTTCATTACTGATGAGAGTAAACCTCTCAATATATTTATTAATCATTTCTGTTCTTTTCCATTTGCAAATGGCCAGTTAGTTCATTTTCCCTGCCCATCTTTCTATTGGGGCATTTGTCTTTGCTTTTTAATGATACAAAAATATTTTTATGAAGATAAGCTTTTGTCACTGATATTGCAAAAATATTTCAATCCAGTCTGCCTCTGTCATTTTAACTTTGTTTATGGTATTTTAACCATTCAGAATCTGTTTGGTGTGATGTAGCCATATTTAGCTTTTGTTTCTTTTATGGTTTCTGCTTTTGGGGTCAGGCTTTGAGAGCTCATCTCCACCCTGTGATTACGTAAATGTAAACCAGATGTCAGCTCAGTCACTCCAGCTGTGACAGCTGCAGTCCCAGGCTCTATCTGTAGGAAGCCCAGCCCATTCACCAGTTTCCATAATAAATCCACTCAAACCAGTTGTTTTGTGGAGATCGAGGGAGGGCACAAGGGTGGGGCTTCGTGATGAAGGACCCATCACCATTAAGTACAATGACCCCACCACCGTTTTCTCTTCTTGCCAAATCTCCTTTCTATTTCTGTCTCTAGTGAGCACCAAAAGTTCTTTTATTATGCAGAGCAATTAATGAACCATCTTTTGATATGTAAGCATTCCTTGAGGGTCTTGACCTGTAACCCAAGCAGCGGATCAAGCATTTCTTCCGAATAAATATCCCACTGCCTTCCAAAAGATTTTGGTGCATACATATCTTTCCAAGTCATTACATAAATATGTTGCTATATTATCGTTTAGTGATTAATAGTTTTATACTCAACATTTGAGTGGTTCTGTTATTATATGTGTCTGGACTATACAACTGCAAGATGATTATTGGAATTTTTGCCTCCCCCAGCCCCAGCCATGGATTGGGAGCCAGAGGAGGGTAGCAGGTGTATTTGTTTGTTCTCTTTTGTATCTTCAGTTCTTTTCACAGCACCAGATGCATAGTAGGTGCTGAGTAAATAAATATTGACTGAATGGGGAAGGTGCAGGGAAACATTATTGAGGCCAGATTTGGAATTTCCCCAATTCAAATGAGGCTTGCCCTCTCCAAAAAAAAACTCAAGAACTTTCTCCACTGGACTGATTGGAATTTTCCACCTTTGTTTGAAGTGGTCTGTAGAGGAGGATTTATTTCAGCCTACCCTGGATCTCTTGTCCCTTCTTCTGGCGACTCCGCCCCGGTTTCCCTTTGAACTGAGGGTGAGCAGGGTGACGCTGCTTTGGTCCAATCGGAGTACCGTGTCCCTGTGACCATGTCAATGTTTCAGGGATGGGCACGTGACTTAAGCCAGACCAATGATGGGTTCTCCAGGACTGATGATGGAAGTTTCAGGAAAGAGATGCTCTCTTTGCCTGGGATGGAGGAGTTAATGTATTAAACTGAAAATAGTATGGAGAGATGGTCTATAGTGACCATCTTGGTCAACCTGCAGAAATATGCCAAGCTAGAGGAATGTAGAACTGGGAGATGAAGACAGATTTTTACAAAGATTATCTGAACACTGGCTCTAGGTTTCATTCCTCTATGAATGGCCATATGTGAGTTAGACTGCGGTCTCTTGAACGCTGCGAAATATTGTTCACAATCTTGACTAAGACCGACTAATGTATGGCCCCTGTATCAGAGACTTGGTCTTATAACACAAAGATGTCAGAATCATTGACAATCTTGGTATAATTGTTGCCCTGGTCTCTCCCTATAAGCTTCCTAGGGTATGGTAGAATCCATAAATAAGCATCTTCCTCGAATAGAGCATTAAGTAGGATAGATTGAGCCTCTACTATGCATCATGCATCATGAATACACTTGTTATCTCTATTCTTTCCACCAGGTCTATAATGTTACTCATGAGGAACTGAGGCTTTTACTAAATCATGCTAAATGTACAAGCCACCCAGGTGGTAAGTGAGCAGCAGTTGTGTGGTGGTTATGAGTGTGGTCTCTGGAGCTAGATCGTTTACACCTACCTAGTTCTGCTACTTAATCTCTGCAAGACCTTTGGAGAAGTTACTTAAATTGTGTGTGCCTTACTTTCCTCATCCCTAAATGATGGTAATAAAAGAACTGCCTTATAGAGTCGCTTGAGGGAGTTAATGAGGTCATCTAGAGAACAGAGGCTGCCAATTGGTAAGTGCTCAAGAGGAAATTAACCATTATAGTTTCTTGGTGTAAGTAAGCTAGGCTGGACAATCAGAAGCCCATATCACTATGAAAATCACACTGTCACTGCAATACCCCATAAGTAACCCTAAATTCACTTTAATATAGTGCTACCAGGGCCCTGTTTGGGTTGTTTAACGTGGATACCCAACATATCCCCCCCGCCTCTTTCTTTATCATCCTGATCACAGAACAAGAAGGATATGAAGCTTGGGGTACTGGTATGATCTTTTCCTCAGAGTGGAGGAATGTATCTGATAGAGAATGTGTGTGCGTGTGTGTGTGTGTGTGTGTGTGTGTGTGTGTGCGCATGAGGGGGCGGGGGACTGATAACATTAGGTGGGCCCTGAGTCAACTCTTAGAAGGTAGCTTTGTCCTTGTGATTCCCATTTATGGGAGCCAACACATCTTACTTATCTTCAAGTAAATTAGGTACCACCTCTATCAAAACCACAATGGCCCAAAAGATACAGTCCCCAAATTTTTAAAGGACTTTGTAGATGAATGTTATCTTCCCCCAACTCCTGAAGAATTATATCTCTCAGCCAGAGCAGAAGGCAACTTCATTCATTCATTCATTCACTTAATAAATTCTTATTGAGTATTTACTCTGTGCCCACATGACTTAATTATTTCTGTATTGGCTATGACATCAGATGGTAGTCTCACTTTGGTCACCATACGTCTCTCTTTCCTTTTTTGGAAAATGGTGCTAGATATCCCTAGACATTCTTTGTTGTGGTGACCAAACAAGACTTTTATTTTGACAACTCTGAAGTCCTCTATAAAGATGGGATGATAGCTCTGTGTTCTGGAAATCCGAGCAGGGAATAAGATTTCTATAGTATTATTAATGCTGATTTTACAGCTCTTTGGGGAAGCAGGTAGAATGTAATGGCTAGTTAAAATGTCTGTGGTAAATTAGCCTTACCACAAAGATTCCATATGTGAATTAGCACAGAGTGACACGTGGCAGTAAACACGTGAGTCTGAAATTGTCTATGGATTACATGGATGTTTTTCACTTTCATAGAGTTTTGAAGGCACCCTTTCAAAGGCAGAGTAGAGCAATAAAGTACGTTTCTTGTTGCTGCAAAATAAGGTAAACATAATAACAAATTCTAAAATGCACTTTCTAAGCGCTCACTCTGCACCAGGCACTGTGCAAAGAACTCTGTAGGATTTTCGCAGTTAAATTTCACACTGCCCTCTAAGTTCGCCTCATTTTATAGATGAGGAAACTGAGAGAAATTACAGATCCAGTCCCAAATCATAGCACTTGTAGAAGAAGGGGCAAGGCTACAGTAGATTTAGTCTTCTTAATGAATGTTCTGGGAAAGCCTCTATATAAGGTTCAGCATCTCCAGTGTGAAGGCTCTATCTTAGGGTGATAGAACTTGGACTTGGAAAAGAAGGGGGCAGGAGAGAGAGTGTGAACACACGAAGAAAGGCATGGAGGTAAAGAGCAGGATGCATGAATGGGACACAGGTTGCAAAATTGATTGGGGAATAAGTTGTTTGAATTTAAGGTAAAATTAAGATTAAAAAAATCTTAGGGACAGACTGTGGAAGGCTTTGAATGGCAGGGTCAAGAGTCTAAGCTTGTTTTGTAGACAATGGGGAGAAATAGAAAGTTAAAACCATGACATGGCATCATCAAAATGCTACCCAAGGAGACCATTCAGCCTGCCGTGTGCGGAACAGACAGAAGAGAATGATCCCGGGCCCAGGGAGACTGAGTAGGACACTACTCCAGCACTGCAACAAGACAGACTTTGTGTCTATGAGTGAAATGTGAAGAGGAAATTTGATTGTCAACGCCAAGGAGATGTCTTTCTGATGACCTATTTAAGACATTTGGGTTTTGTTTGCTGGCTTTGTTTTTGCAGAGAATCAGCTCTCTGGCTTAAAGTCTAGTAAAGCATGTGATTGCCTTTAAGATTTTGCAAACACACAGGGAGAGAAAAGGCTACCCTCCCTGCAGCTTCTTGAGATTTCCTCATCCAGAGACTTTCCATTCTTGCCAAGAATGTGCATGACTTTGACTTGAGCCAGCTAGTTCTGGCAATGTTCCCTCATTCCTCCTGGAGCCCCACCCCCAGCAGGGCTCTCACCGGAGCCCACGCTCTATCCAAAAGTTAGAAAACCTGCCAAGGCCTCCGAGCCTCCCATATGATCCCACTCCCTCCCAGTTCAAGTTTGGCCTTCTGGCTGAAAACTGCATATTTTGGAATTTGAAGAAAACATGCTCTGTTTCACCCCATGGCATCTCCAGTGTGAAGGGAAATAGACTGGCCTTTGTTACTTTGTCCACAGTAGAAGATTACGGGCGGTCCCCATGGCTGGGGGTGGGGTTGGTGGCAGGAGGTAAGGTCTGGTCAGTTGACTTAGCATAAGGCCTGCATTGTCCTGGCAGCCTCTTGGAGAAACAAAACTTTCCGAGGAGCTGAGCGGCCCACTTGGGCTCAGAGCCTGGTGGGCCTGATTACCCAGCACTTTTTTCTGAATGTTTCTCATCTTCCAGGATCTTCTTTGGCTTTGAACACAGCTGCCACATTGATATACTGGGTGGCGTCTTCCTCACATGCGATCTTCTGTGACAAAGGCAAAGCTGAAGAACCTTGAGAATCCAAGGCTGTACATAGACACAGGCAGCTGGTTTGTAAAGACAGGAACATGGAAATGCCACCATTAGCTAGCAAGTATTTATAAAATACCTGCTCCAGGACAGCCGGAACTGGGCATAGCTGAATTCGAATCCAAGACCACCTGCCCGTGAACTCATGATCTCTCCACCAACCCAGTGTTTTGTTCTGTTTATTTTTGTTCAGCCGTAAAGTCTTCAAATAAAATCTTACCTAGAGTGCACATTCGCAAACTCTATCTGAAACTACAGGTGGCATGCTATGTAAACAGACCTATTTGTTTAAAATTATAATAGATATTGAAAGACAGTGAAACCAGTGAGTCACTTCTAATTAACACACACAAAATTAAAGTGGAGGGCACAGACAACAGTTACTCTTCTCTGTAAGCTTCAGAATCTTTGTTTTAATTTTATTTTACAGAGAGAGAGAGAGAGAGAGCACACACACAAGTGGGGGTGGAGAGGGGAGGGACAGAGAGAGAGAGAATCTTAAGCAGGCTCACCGCTCAGTGAGCTGGACGTAGGGCTCAATCCCATGACCCCGGGATCATGACCTGAGCCGAAATCAAGAGGTAGATGCTCAAACAACTGAGCCACACAGGAGCCCCCAGAATCTATTTTTGAATTTTGTTTTTGTTGTACAGCATTGAACAAAGGTCTTTTCTACACAGATACATAGCTGCAAAGGATTGACGGTTCCTGAATAGCTAATCTTGAAGTCTCGGAATCTCCTTCTTCAGAAATCTAGTCCAAATATTATCGGGCTGAATTGCTGTTAATGGTCACCTGAGAAATTGCCTGTTTGGATTGTTGTCAAGATGCCATATCCTACCTCTCAACTTTCTTTGTGCGACATAGAATCATGTAAAGGTAGGGTGTATAAGGTTTCCTATATATGTATATGGTTTTACATGAGAGGACCAAACTGGACCAGAATTGAAAAGAAAAAAAAAAAAAAGAAAAAGAAAAAAACAAAAAGCAAGGTATCCAAGGAAGGTATCCAAATCAATGCTACATTGCAAAGGAGTTTAGATACACACATTAGGATACCAGGACAGAGCTTTAATATAAGGCTTTCCCCAGAGTGAAATAATCTGGCAACCCCAAGTAACTCATTGATGGCCTCAGCTGAGTTACAGTTTAATCTGTAAGGCATCTAAATGTGTGTTGTTTTATGTAGACAATTTAATAGGCATTACAAATGTGTAAGAAAAATAATTTAGAAATACTTCCAGAATTCCTAAAGTATTTTAAAAAATTGTTTTTGTTTATTCATTTTTGACAGAGAGAGACAGAGTGTGAGCAGGGAAGGGGCAGAGAGAGAGGGAGACACAGAATCCGAAGCAGGCTCCAGGCTCCGAGCTGTCGGCACAAAGGCCAACACAGGGCCCAAACCCACAAACCTCAAGATCATGACCTGAGCCGAAGTCTGACGTTTAACCAAATGAGCCACCCAGGCACCCCTAAAGCATTTTTTAAGAAACTGTCCTCTACCCCAAGGTTTTCCACATAGTCCCTGAGCTGCTTTCACATACAAGCCCAAGAAATAGCAGGAGGTTTAGAGGAGCATGTTGTAAGTGCAGCTCCAGGCACATGAGCATTTATGTAATGATAAGTTCCTGGGCAATCATGTCACGGTAGGAGCCATGTGGATGCACAGGTGAGTGGACATGGTCTCTGGGGGCTTAACTCTGGATTTGCTGAGTCCACAAGCAATTGTTGAGCACCTGCTACATGCTAGCTAGTGCATTAGGGGCATTTAGAGATACCCCAGTGAACAGAAGAAAAAAATGTCCTTTTGCTTGCACTGTACAAATTCTATTTGGAGGAGCCAGAGCTTAAATTCTGGGAGAGCTGGTGTGAGGAGGAGATACAATAAAATGCACACACACATTCACACACACAAGCCCAATCAGAAAAACAAGGATATTAGAGGCATGGGTAGGTGCAGGGAGAATGAACAGAGGATTTGGTTTTGGTGAATGGCTATATGGCTATTTTAGGCTGGGTAGCTAGAGGTTTCTTGGAGAATATGATGTTCAATTTTTTTGAGGGGGGAGGGGCAGAGAGAGAGAGAGAGAGAGAAAATCTGAAGTAGGTTCCACACTTATCACAGAAGCATGGAGTCTGCGAGTGGCTTGAACTCACAACCAGGAGATCATGACCTGAACTGAAATCAAGAGTCAGACACTTAACCAACTAAGCCACACCATTGCCCCTGTGATGTTGTTTTACACACACACACACACACACACATTTTTTTCTTATGAAAATTTTCAAGCACACAATATAATGAATCTCCATATACCCATCACCCAACCTCAACAGTTATCAACATTTTGGCCTCCTCGTTTCTTTTATCTCACTTATGCTTCCTAGACTTTTTGCTGTTGTTGGAGTATTTTCCACCAAATATAAGACATCGTGTCATTTATCCCATAAACACGTCAGCATTTCTTTAAAATTCTTTGAATGTTTTATTTATTTTTGAGAGAGAGAAAGAGAGAGTTGAGTACTAGCGGGGGAGGGGCAAGGAGAGAGGGAGAGAGAGAATCTCCAGCAGACTCCAGGCTCTGAGCTGTCAGCACAGAGCCCGACGCAGGGCTCAAACTGCCAGATCATGACCTGAGCTGAAGTCGGATGCTTAACCAGCTGAGCCACTAAGGCGCCCCAACACTTCGGCATTTCTAGTCACAAAGGATGAAAACAACAACAACAACAAAGTCGCTGTATCATAAATACACCTTAAGGATGCCTAAGTACTCCTTCATAGTATTGAGTACCAAGACTGTGGTCAAGTCTCCACTTATTTTCTCAATAATGTCTTCTTACAGTGGTTTTGGCCAAATTGGGCTAAGATAGGGGATTTAAACTGAGATTCAAATGCAAGAAGGAGCCCAGTATGAGAAGACATAGAAGCACAAGGAGCAGAAAGTACCAAGGTCTGAGGTGGGAGCTGGGTTGGTGTTTGTGGAACCAAGAGAAGGCAAGTCTAGCGCAGGCACGGGTCCACAGAAACCAGACCTGCAGTAAAATAATGTAAACACTAAAACTAGAAGCCACTGTTGTTAGCGACCAGAATCTGATTGGTATTACAAATAGTCAAGGTCAAAGTCAAGGAGACTGGCATGGCTTATAAAGGGAGAGAGAACTCATGAGCCTTGGAAAGGATACAAATCCAGGAGGACTTCCTGGAAGAGGCCCTGAAGTTGTACAGGGTCTGGAAGTCAATTCTGCAACCATCTGTTTATGCAAAGAACCTAAATTCAATTACTCTTATGGTCCCGGCAAGTCAAGTAAATGAGTGGAGACCGTGGGTAAACAAGAGAGCATGGTAAGGACTGGGGAGTATTGAGTGAAGCATACATGTCCCATCTGCAAGGAGGTACCTTAGGCACCAACAAATTGTTTCCATGAAGATATGCTGTCTCATGGCTGCAGTATCTTTCTGTTGTTATTGTTTTATAGCTGAAAAATCCATAATTTTCTATAGAATATTCTCCATTTTTTAAAATCTAGTTAACTACTTTAATTCTATAAAACTGTTCATTCAGTTGAAGCCTTGATTGGGCCATTGGTTTACAATCTTTAGTTGCTGCATAAAATAGTGGTTAGGACCTTGGGCTGCGGCACTCTGCCTAGTTTTAAATCCTGGCTCCATTGCTTACTGGCTGTGTGACCTTGGGAAATGTCTTCACCTCTCTGAGCCTCAGCAAAATGAAGATAATGGTCACCCTGTAGTACATTGAATGGTGGCCCTCCAAAAGATACTCCATGTCCTAATCCCTGGAACCTGTGAATGTGACCTTATTTAGACAAAGGATCTTTGCAAGTGTAATTAAATTAAGGATCTTGAGACGAGACCATCCGGGCTTACCCAGGTGGGCCCTAAATCCGAAGACAGGTGTTGTGGGAAGAGACACACAGAGGAGAGGGTGGGTGTGAGAACAGAGGCAGAGACTGGAGTGATACCAACAGCCACCAGCAGCTGGACCAGGATATGGAACCATTCTCCCCCAGAGCCTGTGTAGAGAAACACGTCCCCACCAACACCTTGATTTCAGATGTCTGGCCTCTAGAACTGTGAAAAAATTAATTTCTGTCGCTTTAAGTCACGAGTTTGTGGACATTTGTTTTGGTGGCCACAGGAAACTAACACACTCTGCTTCATGGTACTGTGAAATGAAGTCAGATGCCGCGCGCAGGGTAGACTTAGGGAAGGTTAACGCTTCCCCTTAACTAGTGCTTGTTAACTGATGTGAATGTCACCCACCTAGTTGGTTATGACAGAGAATTCACCGTGACAGTAAGAAGCTTTGTGCTTTAGGGCCCTCTCTTGCATGACCCCCCTATAAGGTATTCCCCGTGTCATCTGTGTCTGCAAAATTTGCAAAAGTTAACACATCTTTGTATTGTTCTCCCAGGAGAGCCCACCAGATTGTGCAAGACTTGGGCCCGACAAGACCTGGGTCTGGCTCTATTTATTGGCCATGAGGACTAAAATCCTGGCCCCCCGATGCGTCACATTTATCGTGCACTTACTATGTGGCAGGCACCGTGAGGTTGAGTTGACTCAGACCCGGAAGTGAAGGGAGAAGGAAGGAAAGATTGTGGTTCTTCACATCGCCCTGACTTCTGCCCCGGCTCTGATGCTCCCAAGAGCCATATTTGTTTATATCTTGCCTCATGCCACCAAAGAAGTGAGATGACTCCGAGGAAACATCTAGTACCACTGCAAATCTCAAAAATGGAAGTGGTGTCAATGAAAATACTGAGTTGAGCAGGGACTTTGTGGATGAGGCATCTATGAGGATGAGGAGGAAGTCCTAAAGCCAGCAAGGATGGGGAGGATCCTGTGGAT
Source organism: Puma concolor (assembly GCF_028749965.1). NCBI lineage: Eukaryota > Metazoa > Chordata > Mammalia > Carnivora > Felidae > Puma > Puma concolor. Next base: position 196,563,423 of record NC_141670.1, on the reverse strand, counting down.
AGGAAGCACTGGGATCAGGAATACTGGCTGGTGCTTGGCATAGGGGGCATCAGAGGGGCCTCCGGGTAGTCATGCAGCCAGTGAAGTGGCCAAGGGCAAGGGTGCCTGGTCTGTGGGTTCCTGCTGGAAATTGGACTTCACCTGTTGGAACCCAGGAGGCACCCAAGAGTCGTGGGCATGGTAGTGACAGGACCGGATTCATTGGTGGCACAAGGTGCCACTCAAGACTTTCCTTGTGTGATGTGGCTTCAGATCCTTGTAAGACCCTCTGTTCTTTTATACCTTTTCCCACATCTTTTTTTAAATTTGTTTTTATTATTTTATTATTATTAGCTAACATACAATGTAGTATTGTTTTCAGGAGTAGAACCCAGTGATTCATCACTCACATATAACACCCAGTGCTCATCCCAACAAGTGCCCTCCTTAATGCCCATCACCCATTTAGCCCATCTCCCCACCCAACACCCTTCTAGCAACACTCAGTTTGTTCTCTGTATTGAAGAGCCTCTTATCGTTTGTCTCCCTCTCTGTTTTTACCTTATTTTTCCTTCCCTTTCCCTATGTTCATCTGTCGTGTTTCTTGAATTCCACATGAGTAAAATCATATGATATTTGTCTTTCTCTGACTGATTTATTTCACTTAGCAGAATACACTCTAGTTCCATCCACATTGTTGCACAGGGCAAGATTTCATTCTTTTTGATCACCAAGTAATAGTCCATTGTATATACAAAGAGAGCCCTTTTCTTACATCTGGTTGTCTTACCCTTATGCCTCTCCCTACACCTGCTAACCCAGGGTGGTCACATGACCCAAGGTAGGCCATCATTTTCTCTTTCTCAAAATGTTGAGTGTTAACTTCAGACTTACAGATGTGGCCGAGATGTGTGGTGGTTAGAGTTGAGCTCTCTGGCAGTAATCATGGGAGAGAGGCTCACCTGTTCTTTCTTCCCAGGCCCCTGGGGGCACCCTGCTCCAAGTCTTTCCTGAAGCTTTGTTACTGATCCTCAGTTCTGTGAGCTCATTGTTAGCTAAAGGTAGAACCTGTTCATGCTATTTGTCATCAACCCTTGGGCATATTTACTCCCAAATCAACACTTAATCTTTCCCTCCACACCTGGCGAATGACTTGACTCCATAGTCCATTAGTTAGTTTCAGATTTTGTCACTTACTAGTAAACAATGGCACTAGGCAGAGAAGATTGGATTCTTTTTATTATTATTATTATGTTTTATTTTAGAGGGAGAGCACATGAGAGCAGGGAAGTGGAGCAGAGGGAGACAGAGAATCCCAAGCAGGCTCCACACTCAGCAAAGAGCCCAACTCGGGTTTCCATCTCATGACTGCAAGATCACAACCTGAGTCAATATCAAGAGTCAGGAGCTCAACCAAAAGAGCCGCTCAGTGGACCCTCGATCAGTCTTTTAATTAAAACAAACAAAGAAAGAAACAAACAAAAAGCTTAAAATGGAGAGTCTTGGGGCACCTGGGTGGCTCAATTAAGCGTCCGACTTCGGCTCAGGTCATGATCTCGTGGTCTGTGAGTTCCAGCCCTGCATCGGGCTCTGTGCTGCCAGTTCAGAGCCTGGAGCCTGCTTCGGATTCTGTGTCTCCCTCTCTCTCTGCCCCTCCCTCACTCACACTCTGTCTCTCAAAAAATGAACACACGTTAAAAAAAAATTAAAAAAGAAAAAAAAGAAATGGAGAGTCTTGCATTTATCCCTGTCCAATCTTGTGATTCTGATTTCACCTTAGCTTTTGTCTCTCAAGGTCATTTTGAATTTTGATTCTATCATTTACCCTATCTTCTCTCCCTCTCACAGATTTTCCCATAAGTCTTCCATGTTTTTCCCAAGGCGGAGAGAGAGGAGCCCGGCACAATTTAAGCACCTCAGAAATAAATAAATGTTGGGGAGGACTTTGGACTCCCACTGGCTGTGGAATTATGGAGTTTGAATCAAGTTAGCAAGATGTCAAGGGGCGGAGGGATCCCAGATGATAAGTGGGTTACCCTTGGGAAACCTGGCTTCACACAGAACTGCAAAGGCAGGCTGATTTGCACCCTCCTGCTAGGAGATCATTAACATGCTGAGGCCACGGGGCAAGAGCAAAGAGTAGCATAAATGTGGAGGCAGAACGAAGGGGCAATAAAATCAAATGCAGTGACTCCCGGGCCTCCCAACTCTGCTGTTACTCGTGGTCTAGCAAAAAGCCTCTCTGCTTGCTTTCCCTCTGTGCTACATGGAACAAAAAAGTCAGCATTCTCCTCAGGCTGATGCCGTGTTTTTGCCAACATAGATCGAGAATGGCTTCCAAAGATCACTGCCCTGTTACCTGTTATTGCCAGGCTGAGCAGACTAAGGTTATCTCCCCCCGAAACCAAAATCCCTTTCCAATTTTTTAATGGTCGGTAAGACCAGCTGAGGAAACTCTCAAGACTAAGATATAGCATCCATACACTGTGGAAGTGAAAACTGCTCTTGGGCCAGGCTGAGGAGGGTTGTGAGAGTCCTCCTCTCTTTATCACCATGGCAATCCCACTTTTATGCATCCTCTATACAGGATTTCTGTGTCAAATCTTACCTAAATAAGGGGATCTGCATTTAAAGAAGGACTTGAGGGGCGCCTGGGTGGCGCAGTCAGATAAGCGTCCGACTTCAGCCAGGTCACGATCTCGCTGTCCGTGAGTTCGAGCCCCGCGTCGGGCTCTGGGCTGATGGCTCAGAGCCTGGAGCCTGTTTCCGATTCTGTGTCTCCCTCTCTCTCTGCCCCTCCCCCGTTCATGCTCTGTCTCTCTCTGTCCCAAAAATAAATAAACGTTGAAAAAAAAATTAAAAAAAAAAAATAAAGAAGGACTTGAAAACACCTGTTCTTTGGTACTTTGAGAACTTAATCTGACTCCTATTTGTTTTGGGGTAGGAGCAGAGGGAGAGAGATTGAGGAAAGTACTGAGTCTGCCCATAGATATTCCCTTGATTCACCTGGAGGTAGACGTGGCGTAGCCATCTGTATTTGTTAATTGCAAGGGATAAAAACCTTCCTCAAGCAGACTTAACAACAAGAAGCCTTCACTGGCTTGTGCAATTGGAAAGTTCAAAAGGTGACTTGCTTCAGGTGTGGCTGGATCCAGGCACACAAAGGCTATCATCAAGTGGTTACCTCTCTTCTCATCCAACTATGCTTTCTTTTATGTTGGGTTCTTTTTTTTTTTTTTTTAATTTTTTTTTTTCAACATTTATTTATTTTTGGGACAGAGAGAGACAGAGCATGAATGGGGGAGGGGCAGAGAGAGGGAGACACAGAATTGGAAACAGGCTCCAGGCTCTGAGCCATCAGCCCAGAGCCCGACGCGGGGCTCGAACTCACGGAGCGCGAGATCGTGACCTGGCTGAAGTCGGACGCTTAACCGACTGCGCCACCCAGGCGCCCCTGTTGGGTTCTTAATTAATCATGTTCATACGACCATTTTCAACTAATCATCTTGTTCAGAAAAATGCTGACTGGCCAGCCTGGATAGTATGTCCATATTTATGGGGAGGCTGATAGGTAGGGAAGGGACAGTCTCTGAAAAGAAAAAGAATCTGTTGCCAGAATGAAAGGAAAGAAGTACTGGTGGACAAAATGATAAAATGCATTTATCCACTTAGAAAAAGACAAGGATTCCAGAAACTAAGGCACACATAACATATGGATGGGGACGGCATGGCATATCACTGGTGAAATGAGAAGCTACTTAATAAAGAGTGTTGATAAAATGGTTGCTCATATTGGGAGGGGGGGAAAAAAGGGAACATTGAATCACTACCTCACACCATATAGTGCAAGTGAATTTCAGATGAATTAGGAACCCAAGTATCAAACTAAAAACTGTTATGTAATGCATGGAGGAATGTCTTTCTCCATCTGGGGTAGGGAAAGATATTATTTTTAAGACACAGAAGCACTAATTTTAAGAGATTGAATATAATTAAGAAATCTCATTGATCAAAAAAAGATACATTAAGGAAAATGAAGATCCAAACTATAAACTGGAATATATACATACTACATATAACCAACAAAGGATTAGTAATGAAATACAAAATATCAAACTGTATAAAGAACCCTTACAATTCAATAACTGTACGATTAACAAGCCAATAGGAAAAGTGGGCAAAATGCATGGAAATACATACTATAAGCAAAAAATATATGTGACAAATATACTTATGAAGAGTTGCTCAGCCTCCTTGGTAATCGGGGAAAATGCACCTCGAAGTCCTAATGGGATGTGATTTTATACTTATGTAATGGAGAAAAATTTTAAAGTCTGACAATAACAAGTTTGATGAGGTTGTGGAACAAGAAGAATTCATCTATACCGCTGGGGGGAATGTGACTTGGTGTACCCATTTTGGAAAACAATTTCATGTTATGATGCACATTCACCTATCTTAGGAAGGAGCACTTTCACTCCTAGGTGGGACCCCAAATGAATCTCTTACACATGTATCTCGGCAGCCATGACAAGATGCTCAAAACAGTGCTGGTTTTAGTATCAATCAGGAAAGAACCCAAATGCCTAGTGACAGGAAAGTGGATAAGTAATTGGTGATATATTTATACAACAGAATATTATATAGCAGTGGAAATAACTAGATGAGTTTACATAGAACAATATAGGTAGATCTTAGCAACATAATGTTTAGTGAAGACCACGTATAGCATGATACCTTGTCAATATCATTCAGTAACAACTGAAACCAAAAAATATCTCTTTCAGACATACACATATATGTGATAAAACTGTTCAAAAAAACCAAACAAACAAGGAAATGACAGGTGCAGGTGCAAAACTTAGGACAGCTGTTATCTCAGGGTGAGAAGGACAGGGGAATTAACAGGTGAAAAGCAAATACATAGGTTAAGAAGTTCCAGGTCTGGAGCTGCCCAGGCTCGTGGGGGTTCATTACGTGGCCTGACTCCCACAGTGTGTAATGAACCAAGGGTTCTCATGTATCTAACTCTGTGTCTCAGAGATCCATGTGGTTTTTAAAGGGTAAGCTGAACAGATACATGTGAATTTGAAGGCAAAGATCAGTGCTAGAATGATAACATCTGAAGTTATTGGTACACAGAAGATGTTTAAAGCCCTGGGAATGATCAAGATGAAGACGGGGAGGACCAGGAGAGAGGAAGCCCAACGAGCCAAGAAGGCCCAGCCTCTGAGGAAGGAGGAAACCCAGTAGAGGTCAGGGGCATGGAGCTTAAGAAAAGAAAAGTATCTGAAGAAGAAGCCAGTGATTATTCGTGTTGAGAAAAGTCAGGCCTAAGAACTGATGGTTGGATTTGGCAAGCACAACCTCACCAGTGACCATGAGTAGAGACGGTCCTGTGGAGTAAGGGAGACAAATCCTCTATATCTCTGGTACCACCGCCTGGGGTCTGAGTCTACTCATTTCTCTCCCCAGTAGCATATCTACCTCTTGTTCCTCACATCGCCAACACACAGGCCCAACCACGACAGTTCCCTACTTAGAGCTGTGGGTGCCACATCTTTATGACAAGTCCCCTTCACAGCCAAGCCCCAAACACTCTCTCTTGCTCCATTTCCCACACCCAGAACTCCTGTCACTCCAGACTACTTCAAATTTCTCAAGTCATGTGCTGCCTACCTCCACGTGCATGGCCACGCGGGACCTTTCCACAGCAGGCAGTTCCTGAGCTTTTGCTTCTGTGACCATGTAGTGTTCTCAGACTGTGCTGGCCCTCCCCATCTTCTGGTCACTGGGCAGTACGTGCAGCCCACTGAGAGATGTGGTCACTTCACTTCTGATTCTGGCTCTGCCACAAATAAGCTTAGTGACTTGGACCAAAGCCCTTCCCTGCTCTGCGTCGCAACGTCCTAATTGCTGAAACGAGGGCATCTGATTGAGGTGGTTCTGAGAGACCTTCCACCTGGCATATTCTCTATTCTAGGGACAGTGGTGTAGACTTATCTTCAGGACTCCTACCGCCCAACTCGTAAAAAGAGAGGCCATTATCTTCTGCTAATTTGAAACTCATCTGGCCTGTGGCTAGTGAAGAAGAATTGGGGGTGAGGGAGACACAGTGAGCCCCTTTATGTGAAATCCACTCTGCTGGATGTTTCCATACTTAGGATCGGGACTGTGATGGAGCAGTGTCATTTCCCTCCAACAGGTAAATTGGCCATCATCCAACATTGGCTGATGGACCCTCGCTGAGGCCAACATGGCCAGCTCCGGGTTTCAAACACTTCTTTCGTGTGCCAAGTCTTTGGGGATTGAAAGGTAATTGTCTTTTAAAACATTATTGGGTGACCGTGAAAGTACTCCTCATTTTGAAACGTCCGGTGGCGAATAGTTTTCTTTTTATACCCACCATCTCCTGGTGAAGAAATTAAACAAATAAACAGATGCCTCCCTCTCCCTCTCTTTTTTGGCTTGGGTCCACAGACAATACAGTGCTTTCTACACCATCTGCTGGCTCTGTAAAGGTAATTAACAAATGCGCACTATTCCCAGATGAGGCTGGTTTATAAAGGACAAATCACGCCAGGCAAGCAGGAGAAGAACAAAATAAGGCATGCTAGGTGGCCGAGTCCCAGCCTCCACTGGACTGTGTTCTTGCAGCCGCTCGTCAAATTTTAACTCCTGAAAATGAATTCAAACGGCTTTACGTAAGGAAATTGAGCATCACCCCTGCTGGGAGGCCCCGAAAAAGAAGTGAGGACAATTTCAGGGTGTCCAGTAATTTTGGCTGTTGGTTTTATTTTCTGTCTTTATTTATGGTAATTTTTAAAAGAGGGAAAAATAAAAACATGGGTCAACGAAAGCTCAAGATAGAACATCATCGGGGACACTGAATTTCGGCTTCAGAGGCAGATTCTGTCTCTTACTAATTACCTGACCTTCAGCATGTCATTTTGCCACTCCGAGACTTGGCCCCACACCTGTAAGTTGGGAAACATAGAAATACCAAACGTTCAGGGCTGTAACGATGAATGAGAACAAATTCAGGTCAGGAGTCTTATCCAGGGCCTGGCCAGCCCTGTGCCCATTCTAAGTGGTGGTGGTCGTCGTTGTTGTTATTGTTGTTGCTAAATCTATCATTTTCAGATGAGGATCCTTGACAGATGGCCTAATCCACCCTCAGCAGTGGGGGATTAATAGTCCTTCCAGCAAGACCCACAGAAGCACTGTGCATAAAAGGAGGGACTGGAGGAGTTGACCTTAACAGAGAAAGTAAGTCCTAAAAGCATGTGTGTGGGGGGGTAGAAAGATACAACCACAGCCTCTACACATTCAAGATACATAGACACCAACAAAGTAAGTGTTCATTTGGACAAAGATTAAGGGTTGGAGTAGGAGATGTATGGGAATTTAAAAAGTGAAAAGAAATTAAAAGATGGGTTGCAATAAGATTAAAATAGGAGTCGCAGAAATAGAGAGGTGTCTTCCTGGGAATGAGGAGGTTCTTATGTGGCATGTTTAAAGTTGGAATGGATCAAACAAGAGATGGTCCTCGGTAATCTTACAGAGGCTCTGAAAAGAGATAAGTGTGATGATGATGATAATGATGAAGATGAAGATCATGGTGGTGGTGGTGGTGATGATGATCATGTGATAAATTCTTCTTTATTTTCTTGGCCGTCAGAGCTCAAGGAGCCTGTTTCTAGTTGCCCAGAGAAAAACACCCCCAGATAGTGTGGTTTTATGAGACTCCTAGGGCTGCTCAAGGCAAAGTCCGAGAGCTTGTGTTTGTTTTCTAATGACAACAAAAGATGTCCCTAGTCACTCAAATGATGAGTCCCATAGTCCACAGTCCCCTGACTGATGGCTGGAACTTGGTATTTCTGGAAGGAAAGTCTCTTAATAAATATCAGATTCGCCCACACTTGCCAGCTGTTCCAGATCTCTTAAAATGTCAGTGTACTGAGGGACACCTGGCTTGTTGCCAGACTAGCCACCAGCCAGAAGCCCAACCTGGGAGAACAAAAGACACCACTGTCCATTGCTTATTTAAGGGACATTTTCTTCTTTCTACTTAACAGGCATCAATATTGACATTCCCCTTGGCGACAGCTGGGAACTTAGGGCACAGTGACCGAAACGCCTTCAGTTCTTCCTTTGAAATATGGGTTGGATTCTACCTCTTCCATGATGTGTTCCCCAAGACCACGGCCAACCATGGAGAGGTGTGTGTTCACCCCTTGTCCCACCTCATGCCGGGGCATCCTGATATCATTGTTCATCAGGTAAATGTCCTCATAACAGAAGTAACAATTATCATGAGAAGTACAAGGGGTGGGTTGATTAACTGGACATTTGAGAGCTCAAAGAGGCTTCCTGTAAGAGGAAACCCTCAGTTTTGAGGCAAGAGTAGAGTTTTCCAAAATAGACGAAGGAAGAATGGAATCCCAGCATAGAGACCCAAGGAAGAGTTGATGAGTGGGGCCGTATCCACGGTCCTGGTTGCTGGACTGGTGTGTGCAGGGAGCCATCTAAAGGGATTTGCAAGGTAAGATCAGAAAGGGTTTTACATAACACACCAATGTATTTAGACCTTATTTTGTGGGCAAAGGAAGCAATTTAGAGTTTTAAACAGCAGTGGCATGATTATATCTGTGCTTGAGAAGTTTCACTCTGGTGGCCATGGGGCGAATGAACTGGAAAGTGGCAAGGGAGACCAGGGTGCTGGTTATTTAAATCACCTCTGAGAAATGATAGGGGTCCGAATTAAAGCAGCCATCTGGACGGAGAGAAGGAAAGATGTGTGAGAGGAGGGGCAACTAGCTCACGGTACGGCTAGTTGGCAGAAGAAATGTTTCTAGGCTGGGGCCATGGTTAAAGTTCTGACTGTTCCACTTAGTAGCTGGGTGACCTTGGGTACATTGCTCCTGACGAGCTTTGGTTTTAAAACCTCTGAGACAAGATTGTTCTAAAGATTAAATGACATAGATAAGGAAACTAACCAGTGCCTTGAATATAGAAAGTATTCACATGGCAGCATCATAGGAGGAACAATGGGAGAGGAATCTCAGGCGACATCCAACTTGCCCGTCACCATGTTTGCTCACGTCTCGAATCCCTCTGCTAACAAGGGAGACATTTAAGGACAGACTTTTATCATTCCCTTCTGTCTGCCCAGTGCCTGCTTTGATGGCAGACAATGTTTCTCGAATTGAACTTAATCACTGAGTTTAATGGAGTCTACTTTGGGGTGGAGGCAGGAAGAAGAAAGTATCAAGGTGGCAAATTTGGTGCTTAGAGAATGATTTTGCACTTTTCAGAAACACAAGCTCACTTGACACAGCAGATCAGTTAGAGAAGACGGCACTATATTCTCATGATTTTACAAACGTGAGCCCAAGTTCTGAGGGGTGAGACCATTGTGGGAAGTTTCCTTCCTCACTAGCTGCAGTGCTAGGAGAGTTGCTTTTTTTTTTTTTTTAAGTTTGTATTATTTTGAGAGAGAGAGAGAGAGCACATGAATGGGGAGGGCAGAGAGAGAGAGGGAGAGAGAGAATCCCAAGCAGTCTCCAAGCTGCCAGCGCAGAGCCCGATGTGGGCCTGAAACCCATGAAGCTGTGAGAGATCATGACCTGAGCAGAAACCAAGAGTCAGCTGCTTAACTGAGCCACCCAGGTGCCCCAGCGCCTATACTCTTAACTGCTATGCTGTGCTAGGTCTGAGATGTCTATGTCCTCAAGAGACATGCTCATGAGACTCACCTTTGAGTGTCCCTTACTATGTGTTGCCCACAGCAGGCACTTCCGGACGCCCCATTATGCGCCAGCAGTGAGCACGGAGAACAAACAAGAATGAGACACGGTCCACTTGTAAGGCACTCAGAGTCAACTGAGATGGGTGCTGGCCCACAAATCAATGCCACTCAACATCACAGGTGTGGCAGCTGAGCCTGGGTGGTCAGCGTCAACTCAAGGGTCAAGCGTCAAAGTGGTCCCACATCTTCCCGTTTGATGCCCTTCTCAAGAATTGACGTCTTTGGATTGTCCCTTACCTTTCAACTCCCTTTTTCCTTCTTCTCTCACCCTTTGGGGGGTGGGGTGGAGGTTGTCTTACAATCTTGGGCTGCTATAACAAAATACCGTAGACTGGGCAGCTTAAACAACAAGCATTTATTTCTCACAATTCTGGAGGCTGGGAGCCCAAGATCAAGGTGTCTGCAGATTGAGTTCCAGGTGAGGGTTCTCTTCCAGGCTCATGGACAGCCACCTTCTCACTGTGTCCTCACATGGCAGAGAGAAGAAGCGCCAATCTAACTGTTCCTCTTCTTCTAAAGGCACTAAGTGCATCATGGGGCCCACATTCATGACCTCATCTAACCCCAATTATCACCCAGAGGCCCCATTTCTGAATACCATCATGTAGGGGGTTAGGGCATCAACATATGAAATGGAGTGGGGGGAACAGAACCATTCAGTCCCTCACAGAAGTCTCTAATAGAACTGAGTAAATTGGACTGGATCCTACTGGGCACAATAGCACAGTGAAGTCACACAGAAAGAGGAAACCAACGAGGGAGATACCCATTTGTGCCACGGATGCTCCTCTGCGAAGACTCTCAACGGCCTGACGCTTGAAGGATCCAACATCACTGCTTCAGGATGGAGAAAGTCAGCAGGCAGAGAAGCTCCAGGTTCTGAGACGGCCCCCCTGGGATGCAAAGACAGGGGCTGTGAGGGAGGAGAAGAGGGAGGGGACAAGGCAGGAAGAGACACGTAGTGACCTTCCAAGGTCGATTGCACATAGAAGGACAGATAAACAAGAAAGTGAAGATAACGCTGTGGACCCCATCTAGACTCCTCATCGAGTATGACCAGAAACAACCTGCTTACCTGGAATCAGCCCAGATTCTCCTTCTGACAAAGTGAGCACAATTAAAGAGAGACAGCACCTTCTTCTCGAAGTCAGGAACCCTGCTTTGCTTCGTGCGGAGTCAGCTTTTGTACCTGCACCCATTTACTGAGCTGTGACTGGTCATTCATCACCATGAACGCAGCTCGTGCTCTCCCTAATGCCCCTCTGGTCCCCTTGCTGGCAGCCCAGATTTAACTGCTACACCCCCGACTCTCCACTCTCCGCCGAGCCTTTCCCTCTACCCACACCGGGGGGCTACCACCACTCCTCTCCCTGCTCCTTGGTGTCTCCTCCCTACAGTTCCCAAGTTTTGGTCTTTATGGTTCATGCCAATGGAGCTCTTGACAGCATGTATTTTCCCTTCGGGGGTCATGGTGCTTCAGGCTGCACACTTCTCCCAGGCTCTTTGAGCTTCCTCCTTACTTCTCAGAACCTCCTTAGGCACAGGGGCCCCTGTACTGGTCGTATGAAAAGTTAGACTCAAAGCAGCTGATGAGTCATGTGAGGTCACCAGAGAAAAGGGTGTCAGATCTCTACTGGGGTTCTGCTCCCCAGAACTGAGTCTGTTCTTCCCAGCCCTACTCCTCACCTACTAATTAAGAGTCTACGTGAGGAAGCAACGACATCTATGAAGCTCCCTCTACATGCAAAGCGCTGTGGAATCGGGGTCACGGGAGAAATCGTCTGTGAGGGTCCCACAGACAAGATGACAGATGACAACTGAGCAGCTGTGTGTCAGGGGCCATACTGGCCTTGGGAGCAGGTATGGCTGCATGGAAAAGTCGAGTGTGAGCAGTCTGAGGAGGAAGGGGGGGGGCGGAAATCTACATAATATAGAATGTGGAGGAAGCAGCCTGCCAAATGAGGGAGATGTGGCCTTCGCAGGTTTCAACCTGGCTACAAAATGCTTCTCCAGGGTCATCTTCCACTTCAGCCACCGGCAACCAGGGCTCCAGGCATACATGTGGATCCTGGAACATACCAGGCTGACTCCTGCCTCCCTGATCCTGTGAATGCAATTTCCCTGCACCGGAACTGTCTTTTGCTCTTGTATCTACTGGAAGAAGAGAAAACGGTCTCAAGGGTCTCCTCAGAAGGGGCCCTCGCAGACTTCTGTAGGCAGAGATGCCTGCTCTTTCTTCATGGCCCATCAGAATTGCAGTAAAAATAACAATGGCCTCTTGAGGGCTGTGTGTGTGTGTGTGTGTGTGTGTGTGTGTGTGTGTGTGTGTGTGTGACAGTTGGAGAGTTTAAGTCACTTGCGCAAGATGACTTAGCTCCTGAGTTTGGAGTGAAACTCAGCTATCGCCTGTTAGACACTAGGAAATACTCTCTACATTGTGCCGCCTAGAACATCTGACTCATTTACATAACCGCCTCCCCTCTATCTGGCCCTGGCTCTGGGAGCAGAAATCCAATGCACATCTGTCACGTGGAATTGACTGGAAGAGATCTGGCAATGAGAAGGCTTCGGAGAGGTGCTCAGGCCACAGGACAAGGTGCTTCAGAGCCAAGGTGAGCAGAAGCCAGGTAGCAGAGGAGCTACGATAAGGAGCTGTAATTTGATAAGAGACAATTGGGAGCCATTCATCGAGGAGCTGGGCGGGAGGGGCAGGGGGGCAGTGACAAGCCCCTAACGAGACTCAAGGGCCTTTGAAACCTTTAACCGCTGCCTGCAATTTTGTTATTTCCATGCCGAAGTGAAGTGACAAGAGGAGCTGAGCAGAGACAAGAGGAGCTGAGCAGAGCTGCCTTTTGCCCCAGGCTGCACTGCACTGCCCGAAGCAAGGTCACCATGAGAACACTGCCCCTCCCCATGTGCACAGAGGGGACAATGCCCAGGAGCCCAGGTCACCGTCCCTGCCCTGCGCGTTGCTGGCCCAGATCAAGGCCCTCCCTGCCTCCTGCACCCCCACGTCCTTCATGGCCCTTGGGATGGAAGGAATCTGCGGTGACTCTCGGACACCCCCACCCCATCGTGACCCGCAGTCCCCGTCACTGTTGGCCATTCTGCAACCTCTGTTCCCCACCATGTCCCAGTTTTGAACCCTCACTGGTCTCTCTGCCCAAAAAGAGCATTCATGGCTTCCTAGAATTTCAATTGTGCAGGGACAGGACGCTTCTGTCCCCTCCCCTTCCCCACTCTGGAACACCACCAGGCAGGACCAGCATGGCAAGAAAGGAAGGCGGTTGTGAAATTCTGCTCATAGAGAAGTTGTGGTGGGCTTTTTGTGTTTTCTCTTTTCTCTTTCCAAGCCGGGGGTCCCTTCACTTCTCCCACCTGGCACACAGCCACCAGGGGACCAGGGGCTGGGCCGGGCCTTCCGGAGCCAGCGAGCTCCAACAGCAGAACAGATTCCAGACACACAGGACAATGGCCTCTTCAGGCCACAGAAAGCTGCTCAGTGTTGTATTGTTTGCGTGTGATGCAGCTTCTTGAACACACACAAACACTCCCATTTTCACCAGCCCCGTGACGGTGACTTAATTACTGCTGAAGATGCCGGGGCTGATGAACACTGCAAACCCCTATCCGCGCCTGTAAAGGGGACAAAAACAAAACCAAGAGCCCGCAAACAAAAAAGAAAAGCCACACTTGTGCGAGTGCAGGCTGGGCGCCCTGAAGTGGGCACAGGTGCGTTAATTACACTTGATGGCGTGTTGGTTTACGGCCGCGGTCACTTGTATGCGGGGATCTGGCCCAGCATCTGTGCCGCAGGATGTCTTCGGTCTTCTGAGCAGCAAGATGAGTATTGGCCAGATGGTGACTTCACGAGGACATAATTCACAGGGCACTTCCCTGCCCCAACACAGATTTCTGTGAAGTAATCCTGAATGCCACTCTGAACAAAACAGAACAGGAAACGCGACCCCCGAGAAAATGCAGCAGCGAGTGGAAGATTGATGGTCTCAGGTGGTGAGTCCGACAGGGGCCGAATGGTAGTCAGATCCCAGGCTCCGAGCGGCTGGTCCTGCCAACCCTTCTCCCTGTCACCTGCAGAGCAACCTGGCCTCATCCTTGACCCCTCCAGCGCACTCTGGTGGCAGGAGAGTGGGGGGAGGACAGAGGGAGGACCCCGAGGGACATGACACAGGAAACTGGGTCACTTACCTTTTCCTTTTTTTTTTTCTTTTAATTAACTTTGTGTAGTGACAGGCCTCGTCGGCACCTGCTCGCTAGGTAATTTGATTTCGATGGTGACCAAGTAAAGAATGTGCTTTTGGCTTCAGCAATAGGGACTAGTTCAGGGCGACTGTGAGGGAAAACAGGAAGAAGAGTAAATCTCGCTTCTTGGAAAGTCTTTAAAAAAACAAGGGGGAGAGAGAGAGGAAAGAGGGGAGGGAGGGGAGGGAGGGGAGGGGGAGAGGGGGGAAAGGAGGAGGGGAAGGAGGTGGGGGAAGGAGGGGAGGGAGGGGAGGGGGAGAAGGAGGGAAGGGGAGGGGGGAGGGGAAGAAGGGGAGGGAAGAAGGGAAGGGAGGGGACGGGGAAGGGGAAGGAGCCCTGGTATTATTCCACCGAGAGCTAACAAGCAAAATAGCCCAGTTCCAAGTTGGTTTAGAAGAATTCTTGCTCTCTGAGGAGGCCGAACTCCTTGTATCTGACCCACACGGAATTAGAAAAGTAGGCTTCACACACCTGTCAGGGGCAATTTAAATGCGGTAAGCCTGTCTGGAATCTGTGCAATTTCTACAACCTACACACTTCAGCCCTGAACCACAAAATAAGGGCATGCAGACTGAAGGTCACTCTGCTTCAAAACAAGGTCAGCCCAAGACCATTCGGAAGCAAACATCACCGGGTAAAGTATGTGGCCGGGGTGTGTCTGCATCCCTGTGGTCTCTGCCCACAGCCCCTCCACGTGGTAATGATGTGTGGGCCAAGAGGCCAGACCAGCTCCGGCCTCTTTCAGCACCAAAACCGGCCCCAGAAGCTGTGTTTTCCCTGTTGTTTGTTGTCAAGGAACACATCCGTTAAAAAAGTAAATAATGGCAATGACACCGACTGAGGCCGTTTCTTGCACACCCACTAGGTGTGAGACCCACAGTTGCACACGAACCCTTCAGCCCCCGATGAGCCCCCCAAGCCTCCAGCCAGGTGCACCTGTCGAGAGTGGGCCCTGGCATTGGGCAGCCCGCTCCGTCACTTACTGCATTGTGATCTCACACACAGGACTTGACCTGAGAGTCTGCGTCCCCGGAGATGCAACAGCAAGAAGAGGAAAACCCAGCTCACAAGTTGGTAAGGACTGAATAGCGAGACACTTTGCAAGCTTGGTGGGAATCCTTGAGCACAGTGCGTGCTCACAAAAGGTCAGCCACTATTATCATTCAGCGCGTGTGGCCGTGGAAGTGACATAGAGAGTCTCTAAGCTTCCACCAAAGGCACATCTCCCTTAAGCGGTAGAAACCAGATGCGAACCCAGGCCCTCCTGGCCTCTGCTTCCTGCTGGATGCAAATTCAGGGCAAACAGCCCTGGGCTCCAGTCTCCCCACCCCCCGGCTGGATCAGAGCTTTGGCAAACAGCCCACGGTGCCCATAAACAACCTCTATTGTTTCTCCCAAGGCTTTTTGATCCCTGCCCCCCCACCCACCCATGTAAAATGCTCTCCGCTGCCCCCCTCCCCAGAACAGAACAGCTGTGGGGGGCTAGCTCCTCCTCTGAGGGGTCTGGGGGCGGGCAGACACCAGCCCCGGAGGCTGGGCAGGGTGACTCAGCAGAAACCGGCCTGCTGCTCAGAGCCCGCCCACCCCCGCTGGCCAGAAAAGGAAGGCCTCTGTGAGGCAAACAGAAAAGGACACTGCTCAGGTCCCCCGGGGTGGTGGCAAAGCGTCTTTTGTCCACAGAGACTTCAGACAGGAACCGCCCATGTTGACATTTCAGCTGGCAGAACAGGCCTGGCCTGGCCAGGAGAGGCAGGAACCTCCCTGGAATTCTATGAGTGATGATCCACACTCTGCAAGTCTGGCCTCACCCCAGGGTCCCTGCCCTGAGCCCTTAGACCTATGAACTCATTTCATGTCCTCGATACGAGTTGTCTCTCATTGTTCCCATTTGAAGATGAAGGAACTAAAGCAGAGAGAGGCCAAATAACTCGCTCAGAGTTACACAGCCAGTAAGTGGGGAAGCAGGGCTTAAACCAAAAAAAGTCTAGCTTCTGGGGCACCTGGTGGCTCAGTCGGTTAAGCGTCAGCTCTTGGTTTCAGCCCGGGTCATTATCTCAGGGTTCATGGATACAAGCCCCGCATTGGGCTCTGCACTGACAGCGTGGAGCCCGCTGGAGATTCTCTCTCTCTCTCTGTCTCTCTCTCTCTTTCTGTCTCCCTCTCTCTGCCCCTTCCCCTGCTTGTGCACTTGCACAAACGGGGGAAGGGGCGGAGAGAGGGAGACAGAAGATCCCAGGTGGGCCTGCACTGACAGCAGCTAGCTCGAAACAGGACTTGAACTCACCAACAGTGAGATCATGAAACTGAGCCAAAGTCAGACGCTCAACCCACTAAGCCACCCAGGTGCCCCCCAAAATAAATAAACTTTTAAAAAAAGTCTAGAGGCACCTAGGTGGCTCAGTCAGTTAAGGGTCCTACTTCAGCTCAGGTCATGATCTCACAGTCCATGAGTTCGAGCCCCGCGTCAGGCCCGGTGCTGACGGCTCGGAGCCTGGAGCCTGTTTCGGATTCTGTGTCTCCCTCTCTTTCTGCCCCTCCCCTGCTCGTGCTCCGTCTGTCTCTCAAAAATAAATAAACATTAAAAAAAAATTTTTTTTAAAGTCTAGCTTCTAAGGGGGGGTGGACACAGCAGCCAGGTGTCTCCCTTCCTCTCTGCTCTGCCGTTTCTGGGGAAGCTCAGAGCCGGGCGGCAGCATTCCGTGGTTTCTTGAACGGTTCCCCCTTCCCCATCCCCACTTGACCAGCCCTGTAACAGGCCCCGGTCTTCCTTCCCTGGATGTTGTCACCACCTCCTAACTGGCCGTCTCTCCACCCAGGCTCCCTGTCCTGGCCATCCTGCCTCACGGCTGATACCCAGCAATGAGTTTGTGGTACTGGCCCACCCCTCTCTTGGCACACCTTTCTTTTCCTGTCTCTCCATCATTGGCTATGCAGTAGGACTCCCCTGGGACGGTCTTCAGGAGTCTGTCCCCCTCTCCTCGAGCCAGATGAGGTGGCGCGTGGAAGCTCACACACCGTCCGTCCAGTGCGTGTTTCTAACACTGCACTCGAAGGAGAGGGCTTATCTCTGACTTCGCATCTCCCTCGTCAGGCACCGTTCCTGACATACAGCAGGCGCTCAACAAATGCTTGTTACATAAAACGAGTGATGGGTGACCCCATCGCTGAGTCAAAGCGCTACACTTGCACGGGTCAGTGAAGGGCACATGTGGTTGACTGAGGATTCCCAACCCTCTGCCCTCTGCGCCCCTGGGCAGATGACACTCCCTTCCCGGCTCCGTGAGGTTGGGGGGGCCCTGTGGTCCGTTCTGGCCAACGAGTTGCGAAGGGAGTAAGATATATCAGTTCTAGGCTGAGCATTCAATTACACGGGCAGGACCCTCAGAGCGTGGTGGCCGGCCTGCCGGAGAGATGGCAGCCTGAGTCCCCTCGATGTCGCGAGAAGCAGAGCCCTGTGATGAACGCGTAGTTCGAGCAAGAGATACATCTTTACTGTTTGAAGCCCCTGAATTATTTTCAGTGAAACCTACCTTATTCTGAAGAGAGTGAGTCTGTTTTTAAGTTATATAAATGTCATTCTGGGCATTTGCCTAGAGGGGCCTTTCAAGCACAAGGTTGGCTCCAACACCTAATAGTAATTACAGTAAACAAAGCAGGAACTTGCAAAGTTTAATGAGTGATTGAGAAACAAATGGTCACGTACCTTCTGTGCGTTTCTAATCAGTATATTTTTGCTCCTGACCACAAACCGGCGAAAGACACAGCGTACATCATCCACTCCATTTATTACGAGAAAATTGTGGCTCAGAGTTGTCACCCCGCCAAGGTCACAGAGCAAGAAAGGTGTGGCTGCAATCAGAAGCCGGGATTTTTGACTCCCAGAATAGGAGTCTTCCTTTGGGAGCAAACCTCCAAACACCCGGGGTCTTAAAATCTAATGAGCTCAGAAACCAAATTGGAGTCAATATAAGAAATAACCAGATGCCGAATCATTTGCAAAGGGCTTTAATAACCTTTTGTTTCTAAATCCTTTTAAATCTAAATAGTTATATTTGTTTTTATTTTTAATTATTGTAGTTTTTATTGCAAGTAGCTGACACATATCAAAATGGTAAATACCAAGAAATTAATAACTGACATTTAGTTATGGTTGATGGGTGGCGGGTGGCCTTGGCCCACACCCTTAGGTCCTGAACCAGAGGGCAGAAACTGGTACCTGGAGGAAACACCTAGGAATTCAGATCTGGCGTCCAGCTAGCCCTGGTCTGGACCACTCATGTCCAATTACCAGCTTTTTCCCGTTGATGCCCAAGTTCATATTCAAGTAGTGGTCTTGAGATCTCCACCTGCAGACCAAAGAGCTTTAGGAAGGTGCCCAGCACTGGCCTCAAATGAGACCTAATTCCAGCTTCTACCTGGGCCCTCCCAAGTGACCCCCTTTAGAGACCCTTGTTATCATCGTGCAGGCTGACCACCCGGGCTTCACATCCTGCCCTCACTCTTAGCTCCTCTCTCTCCTCACCCACAACCCCTGCTGAGTCACTGAAGTTTTTTGTTTCTTCCTTTGTGTGGTTCTTCACGCCCGCCTCTCATTGCCACCGCCAGGTCCAGTCCTTCGTGAAGTCATGTCTTAACTACTCCAATAGCTTCTTGATTTGTTTTCCTGAATCTTCCCTTCCTCCTACACTTATAACTCGCCGATCTTCCCAGAGCATTACTGTGCACACATGGCTTCAGGCTGCAAATTTCTAGGGGGCCCCGTGTAATAACGTTCATCCCTTTCCCCAGCATCTCTGATGTTATGTACCTCAACGTCTCTAGCAGAATCCCTATCCCCTACCAACCCGGTTATTTCTTCAACTTTCCACATATATTGCGTTTTCCACACCATTTCCCATAGAGTTTCCTCTGTAGTGAGTAGCCTTTATCTCTTTCTCCATTTGCCAGTGCTTGAGCCCTCCTTCTACGGCTCCCTGGGGTGCGATACCCTTCCTGGAGCATTCCCCATGTGCTCCAGCCTTTCCCGATTGTTACCACTTTCTGAATCCTATAATACTGTCTGGACTACACATTGGATTTTAAGCCACGAATGCCTTAGTCATCTATTGTGAGGGTATCTGATCTTGGCTACTAGCATTGGAGGACAATAATAGCTAACATGCATTGACTGTGACCAAACATCTCTAATTTTTCAGAACATTTTTGAGTCAAAATATTTTGCTTGTCATACGATCATAAGCCCTGATTCTAGTTTCGGAAAATAGAGTAGATGAAGATCATACATCTCACTTGTATCGCCAGTGCCTGGTTCAAGGGTACGTAAGAAAGACCGTTCAAGTCAGAGCCAGTCTGTCTTTAGCTGTGTGACTTCCTTCTGCAAGTCTCCTTCCTCTCTTGGTCTGTTAATAAAAATGGGAAGTTGGGTTAGATAAGTGGTTGTCAAAGTATAAACCTTGGAATTCTTAGAATTCTAGAGACCTTGTCAAGAGTGTCGTTGGGGAAAGGACCAAGCAGGTAGGACCCCACATCTTCCAAATCCTCATACCTCTGCAGAGATGCTCCTCTTGGATCTATTTCCGAGGGCTACTTTCCTGTCCACGGTTGGATTTCTATAAAACACTGTGCACGGTTTTAAAATATTCAAAAATTACTAGACTAGGTAATTATTTCTAAAGTCTCTTCCAGCTTTTCCTCTGTTTTTCTGTTGACGAGGATGAAGGAGAGTAATGACTCACATGTATTGAATCCTTCCTACTTGCCAAGCGCTGTGCTAACCGCAGACACGCTAATTATTCCCATTTAACAGGAGAGGATAAAGGCTTGCATTACGATCACATGGTCATCAATGAACTTGGGATGTGTGTTGAAGTCAGCGCGACTTAACCATTTACTGCTTTTTGTTTGAGTTGTGTAGGGAGAAAGGTTAGGAGCTGGAACGCACCCCCACTTTGCCTGCTTTGTGATAAGAAGACCGAGCAAATGACAGAGCAGAGTGCATGGTGTGCAGAGCTGTTTGGTCAAGGTGGGTCTGCCAGACCGTCAACTTAATCTCCTCTAGGAATGAAAAGCTTGGATAGGGGTGTCTGTAATATCGCGGGCTGCGGATGTTCTTATCTGACTCTATTGTTTGGAGTCTGGAGGAAAACTGGGCTTGCAGGGATCTAAAGAGACCTCATCTTCTGACGGTTTAGCATTTCTGGCAACACCACTGACCTCTCCAGTAAACCACAACCTGGCTCAGACCTCAGGGTGTTGAATTGAGCTCAAAAGAACCTTCCTTATACCAGCCTGCAAACCAAGATACACAAAGCAGGTGTTTCCAGCCAGCGAATATCTTATACACAACTATGCAAATCCGAGCCTATGAGAGACACCAGCGTGTCGTAAATAGAAAATATGAACAAAAGAAGCTGGCAATTCCATTCGGAGAGAACTGGTTATCACCTGAGCGTGGTTCCAAGACAAGCAAGATTTAACCACAGCCAGCCCATTTGCTCATGAACCCTTATCATCGGGCGCTAAGCCACACAATCACGTCTGTGAGTCCCCTGCATCCTGACCCGGGCTGGCCCAGCCACGCAATCGAACCCATCAAACTATTTCCCCCTCTGCTAACAGGGGTTCTCTGTCTGCTGTGGCCTGATTGGAAACCAGAGTAGAATTTAGCAAAAGCTGCTCCGTGAGGCCGATTTTCTAGGAACCACAGGGTAATTTTGCTCCGAACTTGTGAGCCTGATTTTAAAACTGTTGATATTGTCATGGAAATTATCACTGCCCTTGAGTCCAATCAATTGGATTTTTTTTTTTTCTTTCTTAAACTAGGGCAGAGGAATTGAATGAGGGGGGAAATGAGGCCTTTCACAGAGGCAAAAAAAATACAATAGAGCATTTCAGAGGATGAATACAGTAAATTATAAAGCTTTACAAAAATTGCATTTCTCTCCAGTTCTTGCCAATTTCCCACCTCCTCCTGCTCATCCTTCAAGACATCCCCGCTTCTCGCCACAACACACAGCGGCCTTAGCTTTAGTATCTTTTGTCGTATCACCTCTCGACGTGGGAGTGGTGTGGTAATGAGGTCTCCCAAGCTGGGTTCTGGAGGACAGATAATCACTCTTTGTTGGCTGGTGTTCTGCCTTTCTTCCAAAGCTTTCGATGGCCAAAAATAAGACTCTATTAAGTCAGTACAATGGATGTTCTTAACTTTTATTTCTCTGAGCAAAAACCTGAAGGGAGTGACACCCTAGGGGAAGGCCAGGGCTTCTATTTTATTCATTCTCAAAGTCAAAGAGGAGTGGAATTTTTTTTAAAAAATTACGTGAATTTGAAAAATTAGAAAAAAAGGGGGAGTTCTCTAATATAGCTTCCTAAGAATAAAGCGGTGATAAAAAAAAAAAAGAGAGAGAGAGGAAGAAAAAGAAGTGAGGGAAGAAAGGAAGGGAGGGAGGGAGGAGAGCAGAAAGCAAAAATAAAGTCAAGACTAAAATTATCTACTGTGGAATGAACCTACCAACACAGATTCCCCCTACAGTATCTGCACTTTGCAAAAGAATATAGAAAAATAGACGTGGCCCCACCTTCTGGCCGGGTGAAGTAATAGCAGCAATCTGATTTTTCAGATGTCTTTTGTTTTATTTATCTTTTTTACTTAAATCCAGGTTAGCTAACATATAGTGTAATGATGATTTCAGTAATTTCAGTGATAGAATTTAGTGATTCCTCACTTACATTCAACACCCAGGGCTCATCCCATCAAGTGCCCTTAATCTCCATCCCCCATTTAGCCCATCCTCCCACCCAGCTCCCCTCCAACGACCTTTAGTTTGTTCTCTGTAGTTAAGAGTCTCTTGTGGTTTGTCTCCCTCTCTGTTTTTCTTATTTTTCCTTCCCTTCCCCTATGTTCATCTCCTTCATTTCTTAAATTCCACATATGACTGAAATTATATAGTTGTCTTTCTCTGACTGACTTATTTCACTTAGCGTAATACCCTCTAGTTCCATCCATGTTGGTGCAAATGGCAAGATCTGATTCTTTTTCATTGCCAAGTAGTATTCCATTGTGTGTGTGTGTGTGTGTGTGTGTGTGTGTGTGTGTCTGTGTATATATATATATACCACATCTTCTTTATCCATTCATCAGTCAATGGACATTTGGGCTTTTTTCAGAAGGTAAGTATTGCCTTATCAATCTTTGCATTCCCAAAACAAAACCAGGGGAGACCTGAATAGCTATCAAGGAGGCCTCAAGATCTGGCACCTGAGAACACCACACATGTCTGCCTCTGTGGACTAGCCTGGCATCGGGGGTCAGAGTCTATGCATGCGTAGTTGCCTTCTATGTGGAAAAGCAGACAATGCCCTCTGGATTAGCTGATGGAAACAGAGAAACACCATGGATCTGAATGTTCTAGAAAGATACTCTGTCAACCGGTGCTGGCGACGAGTTCCACCCTGCAGCCCAAGAGTAACTGGAAGGTTCTCCAGTTCTTGCAGGTATGATGGGCAACACACACCCACACGAATCTCACCTGCTTCCTAGCCACAATTAATTCCTCCCCAAGACAAAGGCTCAAAGAGTGGAGACCTGCCCAGGATTTCTTTGTGCCCAAGAATTCTGTGAAGTGTTGGTGTAGGGCAGTGGGGACGGGGGGTGGGGGGACAGACAGTGGCAACAGGAAGATACGGTAATGCTGGCTTTTCTCCAAGATAAAATAAATAGAGGCCTGAGAAGTAGCTGGCTGAGCCTGAGGGTTGGACAAGCACTGGCTTCTCTTCTCTTGAGGGATCTTCCCCTGGGGGTGCCTGCCTAGAGGCCTCGTAACAGGGCAGACTACCAGGGTCTTCCCAATTGAGTGGATCTGGATGAAGATCTGTGCAGGAGACATCTTCCTCCTCCTCCTCTCCTGCCCCACTCATCCCCAGTCACACACGCAGTCTCCCAACATCTCAGGGAAATGGCAATGTGGGTAGAGAGCAGATAATAGTGACATTGTTAAACCTGAAGCAGGGTCGGGCTTCAGGACTATTAACTACTTACCTGGACTCTAAAACCAAGAAACACCTCAAATTCCATATCAAACCCCCAACTAAAACTGAGAGCACCTACGTGTGACACCTTGTGGCAACGATGACCACCTTCCCTCTGGAATATGCTGACCCCAGCTTTCCCTGTCTCCACCATTCAGTCTTGCTCCGAGTGGGACTGGAGAACACAGTTGAGGATTAGCCTCAACATAATAATAATGTTGGCAGCAATAATAATAGCAGAAATAACTAATCTATATTGTGCTCTTACCATATGCTAGGTACAATACAAAGGGTTTGGGCATGAATGATCTCTTTTAATATTTAAAACAAAGCTGTGAGGTAGGTGTACTCACTATTCTCATCCAGTAGATGAGAAAAAGGGAGATTAGCGAGGCCAAGGATACGCTGAAGATCACCCAGCTACTTTTTGTGCGTGCCTTCACGATGTCACAGTATTTTATTGAGTTCCAATGATGTCAGGCCATATTTGAGACACTAGAGTCGCAGCAGTGAACAGAATACAGGTGGGTTCTTGCCCTCATGGAACACTCATCGGAAAGATGACAAAAAGATAAATAGATCGTGCTGTGGACTGAATTGCGTCCCCCCAAAATTCGGGTGTTGAAGCCCTGACCCGTAATATGAGATAGGGCCTTTATGGAGATAATTAAGGTTACATGAGGTCATAGTGGAGGGTCCTAATCTGATAAGACTGGTGGCTTTATAAAAAGAAGATCCTTCTCTCTCTTCTTCTCTCCCTCCCTCTCTCCCACCCTCTGCTTCCCTCCCTTTCTTTGTCTCCCCTGCCGCCCTACCCCCATCAGAGGAAACATCATGTGAGGAATGTGGCAATCAGGTAGACGTCTACAAACCAGGAAGAGAACTCTCATGAGACATCAGACCCTCCCAGACTTTGACTGGGAACGTCCAGCTTTCAGAAATATGAAAACTTGAAATGCGACATATGTTGCTCGAGCCAGCCCATCTGTGGTATTTTGTTATAGCAGCCCGAGCCGACTGACACACGTCATGTGTCACGTGGTAATAAGGAAGAGGACTATTTTATATTTCAGTGCGAGGGGGGTTATTTTACTTAGGGGTTAGGTATTTCCTCTCTGATGAGGAGACTTGAGGGAAGAAACACGAAAAAGTGGAGACGCAAACCAAGCGGGTACCCCGAGAAGGAGTGATTCAGGCAGTAAGCACCGACGAGGAAGAGTATTGGAGGTTTCTGAGGAAGAGCTGGGACACCATGACTGAGGCAGAAGGAAGTCTGGGGAGGAATGAACAGGAGTCCGCAGCCAGGCAGCCTGCTCCAGAGCCGACTTCTCCTCGCAGAAGAGACGACTGGCGCTCCCTTTGATTGTTCCCATTTGCCCTGCTAAAGCTTTGTCATCCCTGCTTCTGTGGTTCTTTTGAATCGCTCATTTACAAAGTGTCCCTTGGATATAGTATAGACTTGGATTTTGCTTTATAAACCAATTTGAGAGAACTTCCTTTTCCTAGTGAGTTAAGCCCATTCATATTTGTTAATGTGATTAAGATGTTTGCTTTCAATTTTGTCTTCTTGCCTCATATTATTTTTTTTATTGAGTTTTTCCTTTTAATTTCATTATAGTTCACACACAGTGTTATATTAGCTTCAGGAGTACGATAGTGACTCAACAATTGTATACACCACCCGGTGTTCATCGTGGTAAGTGTGCTTCTAACTAATCCAGACACTACATATTACATTTCACCCATCCCCCTACCCACCTGCCCGCTGGTGACCGCCAGTTTGTTCTCTGTAGTTGAGAGTCTGTTTCTTGGTTGGTCTCTCTCTCTCTTTTTCCTTTGTTTTGTTTCTTAAGTTCCACATATGAGTGAAATCATACAATATTTGCCTTTCTCTGACTGACTTATTTCGCTTAACATTACATTTTCTAGGCCCATCCATATTGGTGAAAATGGCCAGAGTTCATTCTTTCGTATGGTTGAATAATATTCCAGTGTGTGTGTGTGTGTGTGTGTGTGTGTGTGTGTGTGTATACACCACATCTTCTTTATCTGTTCATCTGTCGATGGACACTTGGGCTGCTTCCATAGTTTGGCTATTGTGACTAATGCTGCAATAAACATAGGGGTGCATGTATCCCTTTGTTTTGTTCTTGTTTTTGTTTTTGTTTTTGTTTTCAACGTTTTTTATTTATTTTTGGGACAGAGAGAGACAGAGCATGAACGGGGGAGGGCAGAGAGAAAGGGAGACACAGAGTCGGAAACAGGCTCCAGGCTCCGAGCCATCAGCCCAGAGCCTCACGCGGGGCTCGAACTCACGGACCGCGAGATCGTGACCTGGCTGAAGTCGGACGCTTAACCGACTGCGCCACCCAGGCGCCCCTGTATCCCTTTGAATTAGTGTTTCTGTAATTTTTTGACAAATACCCAGTGATGAGATTGCTGGATCATAGGGTAGTTCTATTTTTAACTTTTTGAGGAACCTCTGTATTGTCTTCCAGAGTGGCTGCACTAGTTTGCATTCCCAAAAGTGTGAGAGGGTTCCTTTTTCTGCACATCCTCACCAACACCTGTCATTTCTTATTCATACTAACTTATATCATGATATAGGCATATATTATATTTACTGTGTTTCCTTCTCTATTTGGTGTGTTGTCCTTTTTTTCTTTAGTGTGTACAAAAATTTTCATTTTCATCTAGTAGTTCTTTCGGTTTTCATACTTTTTATAATTCCACTAATTCTCTACTTTACTGTCTTCTATGTCAGTTTTAAAAGGTTTCCTCTTACACCTAAAAGATGAATCCTACTTCCCACCACCTCTCTTCCCTTCCCATTTAAATTTTTTTAAATTTATTTTTCACTTTTTATTTTGAAATAATTATAGATTCACAGAGAGCTGCAAAGATATTGCAGAGAAATCTCATGTTGACCCAATTTCCCTTTGTAGTTGCAGCTTATAAGATGACAGCAGCATAGGAAACTGGAAGTTGACACTGGCATGATGTGTGTTCAGTTCCATATCATTGCTCACATGTGTGCATTTCTCTAACCACCACTGCAATCAAGATACAAAGCTATTCCCTATCACAAAGACCTCCCATGTTCCCCTTTGGCAATACACCCACTCCCAGCCCTCCCCAATACCCGAACTGATCTGTCCTCCATCTACAATTTGTCATTATGAGAATATTATCTTTAACTATGGATATGTTAAAGCTTGCTCCTGCCATATATTTTTTGTTTGTTTTTTGCCTATTCACTCTGTTTAATACTCTTTTCTTTTCCCTGCCTTCCCATAGATCCCTTGAACATTTTTTCGAATTTCATTTTGATCTATGTATAGCGTTACCATGACTTGGTGCACTTTTCCAACTCAGGACCTCTGCACTTGCTCTGCCTTCTGGTTGAAATAGTCTTTTCTCAGCTCTTGGCAGAAGTTTTTGACTATATCTCTTTGTATAGCCTTTCTGGTGGTGACACTGTGTATTACATCACAGGCATGGGAACTTATCCCAGTCTGTTGGTGATGACATTGCATCACTTTGAGTGAAGTGCAGAAAACCTGCCTCCCGTTAAGTCTCTTTGCCTTCCATGTCTATGATAAAATTGTCTTATATCTATCTACGTCTATATCTATATGTCTCCTGTATTTGCTGGGAACCACATCAGACAGTTCTATAAAAATTCAAGAAGACCAGGAAAATCTGTTGTGTGTACTCTTCTGCTTTTTAGTTGAATTTCCTGATAAGAATGTCCATCAGCAGGAATCTACAAAGGAGAAATCATACTTTGATATTCATTTTCTAATTTTTTACAGTAGCTTTGTATGACTGTGGTTCTACTTTTCTAGATTCTTATTTCTTTTATGATCAGAGTTCTTTGTTTAAAAGCTCCCCTTTATGATGGTTCTCCCCTCTTCTGTGCAGTTTCTTTTATAGATGATTTTGGTGATGATGGAGTGGAGAAAGGAAGGCTAATTAATTTCTCTTGGAGAGTTCTTAATCTTTCCTACTTATTTCCTTCATCGATTTGTCTGTAAGGAACACCACCCCTTCTCCACGTATCTGTATCTTTCCCAGAAGTAATACTTCTCAAACTCTGCTTTTCCATTTTCTTACCAATTCAAAACCCTTCCCTGTATTCAGTGTTCTGAACATCCAAGTCGCTGCCTGTTTGTTTGTTTGTTTGTTTGCTTTCAGCATTTAATGTTGGAATTTCCATTTCTGGAGTTACTTTATGCTTTATATAGGTTCTCTGCGATTCTCTACATGTCTCTTTTCTACTCTCTCACCCACAGACAGAGCCTGTGTTGGAATTCACCATCTCCTCTACTTCTAGGTAATTTAAAGGCCATGGGGACTCTGTCTCCTAGTAATGCCAAAGGCATGATCGTGTGTACTTTTAACTGCTCTCTTTGTTGTCTCTGTGTGTATCCCTTTGGGGTGGGTGTGGGGAAGTTTTGAAATCAAGAGGCATCTACTGTTCTCTAAATCCAGAAGTCCCCTTTGCCTGGCTTTATTTAACATGCTCTGCAGAGAAACCACTCCTACCTAGCTCTTGCCCACGCTCCGGTGTAGATTTTATACGACGATGTGCCCCCCAAAGCTCTAGTCGCCCATTTCTTTTTATTGTTTTATTTTCCCCACAAAGGTATAATGTTTTCAATGATTTTTGTCTACCAGGAAATAAAACCCTATTGACTAAGTAATAAATTCTTTATTGATTCACTTATAGCCAATAATACCCCATTGACAGCAGTATTAGGACAGAGTTAATAAAATCACCACCAAACAAAGAGGCATTTCATGTAACCAGAGCTAAACTCTTAGTGGCAGACATTTGATATTCATTAAAACTATTTAATATTGAAATGGCTGGTGAATGCTAGTTATTGCCTTTGTAAATGTCGGGAGGATCAATGATCCCTGGATTAAAAGTTATTGTTCCACTCATTCAATCTCATTTAATCAGCAAACATTTACAGACAACTAGGGTTATAGAGGGGAAGGAATCTACCCAAGTTCATAGAGAAGGTCATTATGGACAGGGAGAGAGATATAAGCATAAATACTCAACAGGGTTATAACCACCTTAATAAATATTCATTTAAGGTACAGAACAAGGATCAGTCTACTTGGGTGAATCAGAAAAGTCTTCATGAAAGATATGTCTAAACCAAGTCTTAAGAGGATGAGTAAGGAAGTTTAAAAAATCAGCTTCTTTCAGGAATCAGTGCCTCTCAAAGCTGCCTTCCAAAAAAAACTGAGAAACACAAATTAGAACCCATCTCCATACCTACACTCCTCACACACACACACACACACACACACACACACACACTCAACTCAAGGGAAAAAATGGATATATTTTCTTTTATTTAAAGATATATGGATCTTTATGGATATATGTTCTTTTATTTAAAAAGTGAGGGTTTTAATTATGGGAGTATTTCAGAATCATCCAAAGAACATTTTTGCTTTTAAAACACCCAGGTAAGAGGCCTCTCTGCTCAAACTTTTGCATCACCTTCTATGTGAATTGAGATTGGGGCATTCATGGGCTTCAAGATTTACACAACGTTGACCTCTAGTGTGGAGAGAATTAAACAAAAGGAGCCCTGCCTACCTCTCTAGATTTCCTCAAGACCCAGAAGATTTCTCTCCACAGAATTAGAAGACTACCTACAGAATGCAAAGCCACATCAGTCACATCTTTGAGTGTTTCCAGAGTCAGATATGGGAAGACTTTAGTTTTCAAAGAATAAGTTCATGTCCTTCACGGCAGGGAGAAGGGCTATCTCCCTCCCCCTGTGTGAGGTGAATCGAGTCAATAATACCATCTGAGTGAGCTCAGAAAAATAACAAGCCACCTCTCCTGGTGCTTCTTTCTTGCAAGAAAATAGAAACCCATTAAGTTGGTTGTGCGTTCATTCCATTGTGTTTGATCAAAGGGAACAAGGAGTCCTTTGAGAAACTTCTCTTAGGTGGAAGGACCAGCTGACTGTCACTCATTATCCACCCCCACCCATTGGCACCTAATTGTATCCTGGCTAAAAGCTGTAGAACTTTATAAGTCAACCTTCCAGTTTGGCGGGACAGCCCCAGTGGGATGACAAGCAGTGTGTGGGCACATATTTCAGGAAGATGCTTAGTATTTTAAACTCAGGAGCCTGTATTTCAGCTTCTCAGGTCTACGTGCCCTCTGTATGTTTAGGTAGATAGGGGTGGGAGAAGTAAGAAAGGTCAGAGACAAGTTAAGCGTTAAGGAGTGCTTCCATTCTCAAAGCCTAGACCTTTTGTTGGGGACATGCTTGTAGCTATATAGCCTTTATTTCTAAACTGCCTCAGGACTCTTTGAAGAAACATAAGAAGACATCTGCTGCTTCTCTCTCTTTTTAAATCTTAAATCTGGCAGAGTTACAGATGTTATGAGAGAGACACCAAAAAAAAAAAAAAAAAAAAGACAGAAATGAACAACCATCCATTTATTGAGCACTTACTGTGAGCTGGCTACTGGGTGAAGAGCCGGGGGAATATCAATGAAGAGACACAGCCCTTGTCTTCATCAAGCTCCTGGCCTGTGGGGAGAGAGAGACATAACTCAGAATTACTGCAGAGCTTCAGACAGAAATGTGGGTGCCCCATGATTATGAGCCACTCTGCCTCCCTCCCCAACTTTACCTCAAACTATTCTCCCTCTTGCTCACTTTTTACTTTTTTCACATTTATTTCCTCCTTGTTGTTGCAGATTGTTAAATACTCATCCAACTCTGAACCTTTGCATTTACTATGGCCTCTGCCTAAAACCCTCTTTCCCCAGCTTCCGGCAAATCTGCCTCGTTTTCATCCTTCAGTTCTCTGCTTAAATGTCTCCTCCTCAGAAAGACCTACTTTGAGGTCTTTTCAGACTCAGACTACACATTTTACTTTTACCATTCTAATTGTCACCCAAAAACTTTTAACACTGTCAAAGAAAACCAGAGCCAGACTCTTGTTAAAGGCAACAAGACGGCTTTATTTAGATTACTCCAGTAGAGGAGAGAGATTCCACTATAGACTTGGTTCAACTCCAACTACGACAAGGTGACTGAGTTTTTAAAGAGAGAACAGAAAAGGAACAAAAGGGGGCTATGGAGAAGCATTAGCGGGGCAGTGGGGGGAAGGTTGGGAGAACTACAGGGAAAATGGAAAATTACAAAACAGGAGTAAGTGGAGAATTACTGAAAATGGTTTGGCAATGTGGGTTGGGGCAATGTACATTTTGCTGTTTGGCAACATTGTGTTCTCTTGAGCAAAGATTCAGCCCAGGGGCTGGGATTAACTTTAGCGAGATGATTTAGTGCAAGTAGAAACGAGCCTAAAATTTGGTCAAATCTCTTAGCCCAGTGTTCAGGCAAGGCCTTTGTGCCATGTGGGAATTCATAGTTCCCAACACACATGTTTATGGGTAGTTTTTTTTTCTAATCAATATCAAGAGTTAATTGGAATCTGTAGCTTCTTCCACAATAAGACAAAAACCTAAACAAAATTTAAATTCCCACATATTCTTGGTCTTCTTTCATATACCATGTTGAGATCATCTGAGATTTATTTATCCAGTATTTTATTAATCAAAACAGTTTTATTCTTTGGAGTATATTTTACTGTTTTTGTTTCCTCTTTTTTTTTTTTCTTTTACCCCACATCTTCCTTTTGAATTCATTTTGCCAGATGCATTTTTTAGTAATCGTTTCAGTTAGAGTTTAAGGATGGTTAAACATCCAAGTCAGTGAAATGTGTCTATTTTGTCCTCCCATTTGAATTGAACAATAGTTTAGCTGGGTATAGAATGCTGATGATACTGTTATATTTATTTCTCGCATCCATTGTTGTGAATTAGAAGACTTCTGCCAATATGATTGTTATTCTTCTGTAGAAAAGTGCTTTTTCCCCTTTGTCTGAAAGGTTTTTGGATTTCCTATTTATTTTTGGTGGTCTGAATTTTTCTACAATATGCTTCAGTGTGGATCATTTTATATTCCTCCTGCCTAATCCCTAGTATTCCCTTTTAATCTCAAAATACATGTCTTCCTCAAATTGGATATGTTCCTTCTATTTTTTTTTACTACTTTTTTTCTATCTATTCTGTGTTCTTTTCTTCCAGAACCCCTCTGAGAAACTTCTGATTTCTTCTAGTTTCTTAGCTTTTCTTTTGTGTTTTCATTTTTGCCACTTACTTGGTGTTCTGAGAAATTTTGCCAACTAGATCTTGCAGCTACAAGTTCTCAGTTCTGTACATTCTGCCATTAGTACATCTACTACATGTTCCTTTTATTTCAACAACCTCTTCTGTCCAAGATCTTTAGTTGAGTCTCTTTATTCGAATGCAATGTCCTCTTTTATCTCTCTATATTTGGTATTTTTTTTGGTTCCCTTAGTTCTCAGAACTTGTGTTTGTTGAGTTTGTTGACACTTTTTTATTAGATTGTCTTTATTAAGTGTTAAATGAGTCTTGGTTTTGCACTTTTCTTTGTATTTCTGATTGTTTGTCTATTTGAGAGCTGGATTATACTGCCGTTGCCAGTGATGATAAAACAAAGGTAGAATGTATTGCTGGGATGGTTATGATCTAGTCTTCTGGTCTGGAGACTCCTCCTTTCCCTTGAGTATTAGCAGCCACTCAGGGGGCTATTTTGCCTCTCAGGTCTAATGTCTCCATGTACTTCTTCTGCCTAGGGACAGACCCTTCTGCCACTGCCCTCACAAGTGTGGTGTGTGTGGTGGGTGGAAGGGGGAGGGGGCAAGCCATCTGGTCTCTCCTACTATGGTATTGTAGAAGTCACCTTGACTGCCAAGAGTTCCCTAGAGCTCCCTCCTGCTCCAGTGTTCAATCCTCAGCATTTAGACAAAGTATCTGAAGCTACTCCCAACTGGGAACAAGCCCCCTCATGAGTGGTTAGGTTCCATCAATTATTCACATTCCATCTGCCTCAAACCTTTCAGGAATTCTTTATAATTGCTGGTCTATGGAGAGTACTCCTTCTTGTTTTACAGCAGTACTATGGTTAATTTTATTCTATGTATTTGGGGTAGAAAAAGGACATTGAAGCATATGCTCAGTTTATCATTTTAATAGCATCTCTTGTATTTAATTTGCAAATTTGTTTTTGATTCATAGCTATACAAGAACTATAAGCATAAGGTTATATATCCAATTTACTTGTACTCATTAAAGTAATATTATAATGAAAATAATTGAACACAGGGAAATCACTATTTGTAAAATATTCTTGGAAATGGTATCTATGTTACTCCTATTTGAGAAATATTGTTCTGTTTTTTTTGTTTTTTTTTTTGTTTGTTTGTTTGTTTGTTTTTAATTTTTTTTTTCAACGTTTATTTATTTTTGGGACAGAGAGAGACAGAGCCATGAACGGGCGAGGGGCAAAGAGAGAGGGAGACACAGAATCGGAAACAGGCTCCAGGCTCTGAGCCATCAGCCCAGAGCCCGACGCGGGGCTCGAACTCCCGGACCGCGAGATCGTGACCTGGCTGAAGTCGGACGCTTAACCGACTGCGCCACCCAGGCGCCCCTTTTTTGTTTTTTTTTTAATGTTTATTTTTTGAGAGACAGACAGAGTGTGAGCAGGGGAGGGGCAGAGAGAGAGGGAGACACAGAATCTGAAGCAGGCTCCAGGCTCTGTGCTATCAGCACAGAGCCTGACATGGGCCTCGACCTCACGAACTGTGAGATCATGACCTCAGCCAAAGTTGGACGCTCAACCAACTGAGCCACCCAGGCGTCCCTGTTCTGGGTTTTTTTAATGACAACTTATTCCATCTAGACTTGACGCAAAAATTACAGAGGGGGAGACTAAATACTTCCCATTCCATGAAGCTTTATCAATAGAAGCAACGTGAGTACTATTATCTTCTGGAACAAACCCTATCTTCAGATAGTAGCTGTATATTTTGGTCCTGCCAACATGCTGGCCAAGCAGAACAGGAGGAAAGAAGGGCAAGAGAAAGCTGACACATAAAAAACAGGGCTTACGCAATACTTTTAAAATGTCAAATAATATTCAAACATTACATTGACTTGTCCTGACAATAAAGTAGATGTTTTGATCTTATTATTTGGGGTATTATCTCCATTTTACAAATGAGAAAAACAGAGTCTCAGAGAAATCAAGTGACCTGCCTAAGGTCTCACAACTACTCTTGATTATACGGGTCCAAGTCTCTATGAAGTATATCAGTCAGTGTTCCAGTAGGACACAGATGGTAAGCTGGGCTCACAATAAATTAAGGAGGATTTAATAAAAGGATTACTTACAAAGGTGTAGTGGGGTATTGAGGCCCCTCAGGCTAGTGAGAGGGGAGCTGTTACTACTATCAGTCTCAGTGGAACATGGGAGGAAAGAATAGCTGGGCCCCTCAATTTTTATCAGTCTGGCGGCATCCACAGACCTCATCTCAAGATGATGTTTTTAAATAAATTTGATAAAATACTTAGAATTACAAAAGAAGCTGGTTTTAATAAAAGATGATGAATAAAATATTTAAATAAGAAAAGTTTGTCATATATCAATATAAATGCCTCTTTATTAGTGCATTACCTACCAAGATCTAGTGGTGGGTCTAATATAGATTGCAATTTCAAGGTAGTGATGAACATAAAAGATAGTTGGACATACCTGCATCTTCTGTGAAGTGATATGAAAAAATTTATGACAGCAGCCACAGGCATCACTAATGCCATTATGATGTGTTGTCTAATTTGATAATTAAAGGAAATGGTAATTTTTCATTACAGGTTAGTGTGTGTAAAGATGTATTTTTACTTTCTTTATTAAAGTTCACAGGCCTCCTGAACTCTATCCACAGATTCTTGGTTGGTAACACAGAAGGAGAAAGTCATGCGAGAAAATCACCTTAAAAAGAACAGTGACCTTTGATAGAAGGACACACAACCACACAGCTAGCCTGGGGAACACCACGGGCAGGGAACTGGGAAATAAATACCCTGATGTCCTTCTCCCCTTTCTGTCTGATCTCATTCACTTTCCACAATGATATAACCCACAATGATTGGCTTTCCAGGGTAAAGAACTGGGTGAAGAAGGCTGGAGAATAAAGTCAGGGGCAAGCTGAAAACATCCGACATCCAGCTTCAAAATTCTGCCAGTCTTCTATTTCTACCCCTCATCCACGTGCTACCTACCTTTTTGCTCTAGATACTTGCATCTGGCTTACTTTAGTTCTAGAAAGCACTCAACTCCTTCCAACTTCAAGAAGCACCCCCCACCCCCAGCACCACCTCCGGAAAAATTTTGCCTGACCACCACTCATATCCACTTACGCATTCTCATTGAATACTTTAATTCTCACTCAAATAAAAAAGTGTATCATTTATATAAGAATTTGGTTAATGTTTGATATCAGTGGGAATTATCTTTGGTTGCATGTGACAGAAATCCAACACCAAAACCAGTGGTTTAAGCATATCAAGAGTTTTATTTTTATTATGTAATGAGACGTCCAAAAGTAGGCAGGACAGGGGTAACTGGTAGATGTTGATAGAGGTCTTTGCTTTTTTTTATTTCTGCTCCACAATCCTTAGCATGTGGCTTTGATTCTTGAAGTTGCCTTATGGTTACAAAATGACTGCTGGAGCCCCAGCCATTGTGCATTGAGGCAGGAAGAAGGGAAAGGGCAAGGGGAAAGTTTATTCCATATTTTTATAGTTGAAGGAGCCACATGAGAAAGATTTAGCATGCAGGATGTTTGAAGTGTGCCATTGGAATTGACTCTGTGGAAGGAGGTGGAAGGAACTAGAACACAGAAAAAGTGGAACTTCAGTGCAGGTCCAACAACAGTTTTGGCTGATTCCTTGAAGAGCTCCCCAGAGATAATGGCTCTTTAGAGTTGTCCTTATTGGTCTGAGATGACTGGGACTTTATATTCCAACATCAATCACTGTTATGACCACTTTGGGAAGACCATGACTTTGGGCAAGGCAATTCTCCTCAGCTGAGGCTGTCCCTGATGGGGATGACAGCTGAAGGTTGTCCATTCCCAGCACTCCTGGACACTTGGGCAACAAACCCTTCATAGAAGGAGGATCCAGATGTTCCTCCCAGTTGTTACTGCACTATACCCCACGATTTCTCTTAGCCAGATCTAGTCATGTAACCACCCCTGTCTACAAGAGAAACTGGCAAATGTTC
This sequence comes from Puma concolor, assembly GCF_028749965.1. Taxonomy (NCBI): domain Eukaryota; kingdom Metazoa; phylum Chordata; class Mammalia; order Carnivora; family Felidae; genus Puma; species Puma concolor. The sequence goes on along the minus strand of NC_141670.1, from coordinate 196,528,137 downwards.
ATCCATCATATTATTCAACACGAATAAATCAGGGTTCTGTTAACAAGGAACAGGAGGAATAATACATTAGAAAGGCATCATCTGAAGTCTATGCCATATCTGGTCCTGTGCTAGATGGGGACTCTCAAATGCAAAGAATGGGTTTGAACTCCATTAATGAGCAAGCACACTGCCTGGGCCATGGTAGACAGGTAATAAGTGTCAGACCAAAAAAATGAATGATGAATGAATGAATGAATGAATGAATCAGACTTAGAGATCATGAATCCAAGACCCATGTTTTTCTCTCTAAAAGAAACAAGGTCAACCATTTTTATTCCCAGATGTGCTTCTACCCTTCTTATTTGAGAGTCACTGAAGGATGAAAGGGAGTCTATTAGTTTGCCAGGGCTGCCTTAACAAAATACCACAGACTCAGTCCTTAACCGACAGAAAATTATCTTCTCACAATTCTGGAGACTGTAAGTCTGAGATGAAAGTGTGAGCTAGGCTGGTTTCTTCTGAAGCCCCTGTCCTTGCTTTGTTGATGACCATCTTCATCCTGTGTCTTCCCACGTTCTTCAGTCCGGGCCTGTGTCCTGATTTCCTCTTCTTATAAGGACACCACTCAAATTGGATTAGGAACCACCCTAATGACCGTCTTTGAACATAATTATTTCTTTAAAGACCTTGTATCCAAACACAGTCACATTCTGAGATACCAGGGGTTAGGATTTAAACATATACATTTTGAGTGGGCACAATTCAGCCTGTAACAGAGAGGATGCTATGTAGGGGATGGAGAAAGGGAAGGACCTCCTGTTTCACCAGAAATCCTTGTCCCCATAAGCCGATCTCCTAGGCATCTTGATGACTTTTTATCTGCCTCAAGAAAAGCCCATACCTGCTGCAACACAGTGGACACCAGTCTGAAACTCTTCGTCCAGAGCCCAGACAGGAACACAGCTTTTCTCAGAACTCTGCTCCATTACAGTGTCTTTCCTACTAACTGCATTGACAGTGTTAACTAATCACTGTATGATGTCTCTCTCTTTGAAGGAACTGCAATATAAATTGTTCTTGATATTCATTTGCCTAGAATATGTCAGTGTTCAGAGCTGAGCTTCTTGAATTAAACAGATGCAGCTTTGAATCTCAACTTTTCTTGGCACAAAAACAGACACATAGACCAATGGAATAGAATAGAAACCCCAGAACTAGACCCACAAACGTATGGCCAACTCATCTTTGACAAAGCAGGAAAGAACATCCAATGAAAAAAAGACAGTCTCTTTAACAAATGGTGCTGGGAGAACTGGACAGCAACATGCAGAAGGTTGAAACTAGACCACTTTCTCACACCATTCACAAAAATAAACTCAAAATGGATAAAGGACCTGAATGTGAGACAGGAAACCATCAAAACCTTAGAGGAGAAAGCAGGAAAAGACCTCTCTGACCTCAGCCGTAGCAATCTCTTACTCGACACATCCCCAAAGGCAAGGGAATTAAAAGCAAAAGTGAATTACTGGGACCTTATGAAGATAAGAAGCTTCTGCACAGCAAAGGAAACAACCAACAAAACTAAAAGGCAACCAACGGAATGGGAAAAGATATTTGCAAATGACATATCGGATAAAGGGCTAGTATCCAAAATCTATAAAGAGCTCACCAAACTCCACACCCGAAAAGCAAATAACCCAGTGAAGAAATGGGCAGAAAACATGAATAGACACTTCTCTAAAGAAGACATCCGGATGGCCAACAGGCACATGAAAAGATGTTCAGCGTCGCTCCTTATCAGGGAAATACAAATCAAAACCACACTCAGGTATCACCTCACGCCAGTCAGAGTGGCCAAAATGAACAAATCAGGAGACTATAGATGCTGGAGAGGATGTGGAGAAACGGGAACCCTCTTGCACTGTTGGTGGGAATGCAAATTGGTGCAGCCGCTCTGGAAAGCAGTGTGGAGGTTCCTCAGAAAATTAAAAATAGACCTACCCTATGACCCAGCAATAGCACTGTTAGGAATTTATCCAAGGGACACAGGAGTACTGATGCATAGGGGCACTTGTACCCCAATGTTCATAGCAGCACTCTCAACAATAGCCAAATTATGGAAAGAGCCTAAATGTCCATCAACTGATGAATGGATAAAGAAATTGTGGTTTATATACACTATGGAATACTACGTGGCAATGAGAAAAAATGAAATATGGCCTTTTGTAGCAACGTGGATGGAACTGGAGAGTGTGATGCTAAGTGAAATAAGCCATACAGAGAAAGACAGATACCATATGGTTTCACTCTTATGTGGATCCTGAGAAACTTAACAGGAACCCATGGGGGAGGGGAAGGAAAAAAAAAGAGGTTAGAGTGGGAGAGAGCCAAAGCATAAGAGACTGTTGAGAACTGAGAGCAAACTGAGGGTTGAGGGGGGTGGGAGGGAAGAGAGGGTGGGTGATGGGTATTGAGGAGGGCACCTTTTGGGATGAGCACTGGGTGTTGTATGGAAACCAATTTGACAATAAATTTCATATATAAATAAAAAAAAAAAATAAAAATAAAAATAAAAAAAATAAAAAATTAAAAATTAAAAAAAAAATAAATAATAAAAAAATTAAGAAAAAAAAAAGAATCTCAACTTTTCTACTTATCAGTGGACAGCTATCAAATTCCCTCAGCTTCTTCATTTTAATTATATTATATATATATATAATATATATATATATTCTTAGGCGTTTAATATAGACATTTCAAAGATGTTATCCAAAACATATTTTGCAAGTTTTACAATACAGTATAGATTGTTTATATATCATATATAAATATAAATATATGTTATATATGCAAATGTGGTCAGAATTATAGTTCCTACATCATGGATTATTGAAGATAATAAATGGAGTAACACATTTAAAAGCTACATAGATGAGAGTTGTTATTTCGTAAATGCTTTGAACGTATACAAGTGTGACACAACAGGGATGTAGAACTAAAGGCAGATTCCCTATCCCAAGGAAGTACACCATTTGCAAGGTAAATAGCCACATCATTGTGGGAAGCGCTATGAGAAGAGAGTGAAAGAGAAGATTGAAGAACTTTAGAGACACAAGGAACAGCGTATGCAAATCCACGCAGGCGTGACGATCTGGCCCTTGCAGGGAATCAAAACCGGTCTGCATGCTGAGAAGATCAAGCGTGGGGGCAGATGAAACCAGAGGTGGAGAGTGAAGGGGAGCAGATCTTGAATTTCTGCAGTGGGCTGGGTCTGCCTTCAAAGGGAATGATTCATGTGGGAAACTAGGTCAGAGCTGTTTCTGAAGAGGGTGAGGATTAATGGCGATCTATGTGTTACTGTTCTTGTAAAAAAAAAAAAAAAGTTAATAGTATGACTGTCTTTCTGTAGGTCTGATGCGTGCTCCCAGCTTGGTCTTTCATTTAATTGCCTGCAAAAGACACGAGAACCAACATGATCTGCCTCCACCTTATTTGTGAGTCATGATGGGATTTCTGAGTAACAGTCCTGGTCACCCCGAAACCTCACCTAAGATCAGGCTTCGGGAGAGACACGATGGAAACAGCTGGTGCCAACACCCTTTGGCAGCTACATCTTCTCTCCTTTTTGTCTTACTTTCTTTCTTCTTCCCCTATTGTTTCATCTTACCTTTCAGTCATCCCTTGGACCTTCTAAAAAGCCTTTGGTCAGCCCTTTCAATGTCACTTTGAAGCTAACAAAGGTTTCCTACTGCTTATGAGAAGCCGAGAGTCGGAACCAACAAGCTTTCATTAAGCAACTTCTGTGTGCTAATTTTGCAACTGTCCTGTCATTGCCATTTATACATGAGGAAACTGGCTTTCAAGCTTTCAAGTGCTTTGCTCTCCAATATCCACGTCTGCCTTTTCTTGGCTAGACCACTTTACCTTTGCCAGCCTGCTGGCATCTAGGTGGATCTTATGCCAAGTTCCTACCAATGGAATGCAGTGATATCAGTGATATCACCCCCAGCCCAAGGGGTGAGATGGCGTATACTCTTGCTTTTCCTTCATCACTCGGCAGGATTCAGTGGAGGACCCCAGGGCTCCTGGAGAAGGCAAAGAAGCCCGTGAAAAAAGGACACTGATACCCAGATGACTATGTGTAGCAAAGAACCCCCAACCAAATCTTCCCTCCCTAATCCACCACCAAACTACATTGGACTATGACATGAGCAAGCGATATAACTTTAGTCTTTTGGGCCACTGAGATCAGGGGATTGTTTGTTGCAGCAGTTGGTTGACACTGACTACTACATATCTGAGACAAGATTGATGTCAATCAACTAATATTTGTGTAACACCTTCTAGGAAAATGTAGCCACAGTGCACTTCAAAGAATTATAAAATAACTTTCAAGTGAGTGCTATAGGGAGTGTATAGGTGATGAGGGCTTGGAGAGGTGGCTGCCCACAGGATTCCCAAAGCAGGAGAGTTTTGAAGGTAGAACTTGAGTAGTGCCCTCAATCACACACAAGGCAAAGATTTTGTTTGTTTGTTTGTTTGTTTGTTTATTTTAGAGAGAGAGTGAGCAGGGGAGAAAGGGAGAGGGCAAGAGAGAGAGAGAGAGAGAGAGAGAGGATCCCAGGCAGGCTGCATGGTTGGGGGGGGTGCTCAATCCCATGACCCTGGGATCATGACCTAAGCTGAATTCAAGAGTCATACGCTCAACCGACCGAGCCACCCACGTGCCCCATGGCAAAGGATTTTGTAGTAGGCCAAGACCCTGCTTCTGGAGCCAGAGATACCATGTTCAATTCTAGATTTACTCTTTAGTAATTGAATGGCTTTGTAGACTCTGAGTCTCAGTTTTCTCATCTGTAAAATAGGACAGAGAGAGAGAGACAGAGCATAAGCATAGGAGGGGCAGAGAGAGGGGGAGACACAGAATCCAAAGCAGCCTCCAGGCTCTGAGCAAGCTGTCAGCACAGAGCCTGACACAGGGCTCGAACTCACAAACTGCAAGATCATGACCTGAGCCGAAGTCGGATGCTCAACCAACTGAGCCACCTAAGTGCCCCAATTCTACTCAAATTCTTTAAATCAAAAACTAAAAAGAAAAAAAAAATCAACATGAATCACATGAATTAAAACAGTTTGGGACCTTGAGAAACCGTAAAGCTAATTAGGATCCTGAGATACGGGCAGACATAGTGTCATACAACATACAAATTAAAAAATACATGTGTGGAAAAATACACATGAAAAGACACAGGAATTAAGAGGACATGGGAAGCCTGGGTGCCTCAGTCGTTTAAGCACCCCACTCTTGGTTTTCAGCTCAGGTCGTGATCTCACGGTCATGGGATCCAGCTGCACGTTGGGCTCTGTGCTGACAGCATGGAGCCTGCTTGGAATTCTCTCTCTTCCTTTCTCTCTGCCCCTCCCCCTGAATGAAGGAATGAATGAATGAATAAATAAATAAACTTTATAAAATCCATAAAAAATAAAAATAAAGAAGAGGACGAATAAGTGGTACCATTGTGCAGTGAGGGACGATTTTCAGAAGGGTAGGGTCTTTGGGCTGGGGGATAGGTACCATGCAGAAATGGAATTAATATCAGGAAACGAACAAATGAAAACAAAGAAAAGGGTTGCACAGCGAGTTGTTCAGTAGAATAGAGATGAGATACACAAACAAATGAAATGGTAGGGAAGGAGCCTCATAGTGAAAGACACTAAATGCCAGGCGGATGACTTGGAGCATCATTTATGTGTTTGGCTAAGAAGTGTCACCAACACCCGTTGGCTGGAAAATCTTCAGTAAGTAGTGGATCATGCCCCCAGAGTTTGATGAGTATTTACAGGGATGGTTTATCACCCCCTGGAGCTCACACCACAGAGTCTTAGTTTCTCAGAGCTGGTCTCCTAGGATGTAAGTAGACGAAGAAGATCAGAGATTGTTCGGTGAGGGGAAGCAAGGGGGAGGGAAGAAAGAGCATCCAGAATTAGTCCACCCTGGCAAGACTCCAGACTCTGAACGAGGGTGAAGATAAAATGATATGAAGAGCTTTTAGATCCTGTTCCATTTAGGCCTTACTCAGAGGAAGTATGTCGAGAGTTTTTTCCCCTAGAAATACATATATATGGAAATAATAAGTTGGCATTGGATGTCATGGCCGAGAAGACCATGCTGGGGAAACCGTGTGCTTTGAAATCAGGTCACTTAGAGAAAAATTCCTGCAAAGTAAAAGCTTAAAGCTGGCAATTTAGGTACTTTTCACAGTCTGACTTATTGGTTCTTCTGACTAAAAACTGGGAAAGGCACTCTCTGGGTACATATCTCTTTAAAGTTCATTTGAGTGTCTCTTTCATTATTTTTATAGTGCACACATAGATCTCAAGCTGCAAGTGTCCTTTTTATCACTGTAGCTAGAAGCAAAAAAGCCATCCAGCTGCTCAGTCCGCTTATGCCAAATCGGGTTTTTTTCTGAACACTACAATTCTCATCCATCAAGACACCCCAGATGTATGGAAGGGTCAAGCAGGAAAGAGATGGTGACAATTCTGATTTTAACTTTCTTCAGAAGATATATCACTTTGGTACCAGATCCGTCTTAGCCGGGGAAAACACTTACCCTGTTCCGAAGTCACGTTAAATTTCTTTTTAAAAATTTTTTTAACAATTTTTTTAAAGTTTATTTATTTATTTAGACAGAGACACAGAGAGAGTGCAAGCAGGGGAGGGGCAGAGAGAGAGGGGGACAGAGGATCCGAAGCAGGCTCTGTGCTGACAGTGGAGAGCCCGATGTGGGGTTTGAACTCACAAATCACGAGATCATGACTGGAGCTGAAGTCAGACACTTAACCAACTGAGCCACCCAGGCGCCCCAAATTTCCCTATGGGAATGTAAACCCAACACGCTCATTGTTTTAGAGAATAGTCACTGACACCACATCATGTTTATGTAGAGGGAAGAGAAGAGAAGGGAGCTAACATTTAAGTAACATATCTATCACATGTTTTATATTTATGATTTAATCATCGAAATGCCCTATAATAGAGAAATCCCTTCCCCCAACGTCTACAAAATAGGAAACTAAAGTTTAGTTAGTTTAAGGGACTTATTCCAAGTCATATATACTTATAAGGAACAAAGATAAAAGCAAGTTTGTCCTGGCTTGAGCTTCATGCCACTAAGTCGCAATCCAATTTTAGAGCTGTCACGAAATGCCCGGAGAAGATAAACCAACCAACCACACATACATAAGTGCCAAATAGCACAGGGCCAGTCTCCTCCATAAATATCGAGTAAAACTCATGCAAAGTAATACTCAAATGAGATTATTTTCAGAGTGTGTCCAGGAAGAGGTTAGATTTGAAGCGACTCAAGCCTGCTCCTTTACAGACATTATTAATTTGTAAACATCATCATTACAATGTGAATATTACAAGACAGAATACTCTCATATTTTGCAGTGAAAGCTACTCTCATGCCCTTTTCTTAGTGCATTTATTTCAAAAGATGCTCTTTAGAGCTCATTGCCTTTGAGTCTGACTAATCCTAATTAAATATGATTCTGGAAAGATTGATGCACAAAGCTGGTCCCTCTTGGATTCACTCACATATGCATTCACCAGTATGTCCCAGGTTTTAGGATCAAGATGCTAACTTTGTTTTCAAAACACTCACGGTCTTGCAGAAGAAAAACACAATCATAAAATGGTACGGCAAGGGCTATGATATTCTGTACAAGGTAGAGGATCAATCTCCCTTGGGAGAGGTCACCTAGACCTAGAAATGGTGACATCAGGCAAACAACCATCTGAAGGGTGAGGAGGAGACAGCAAGCTGGACAGGCTAAGCGGGATGTCACAGGTCAAGGCAAAAATGTGTTCAAAGGCTCAAGGAAGTGACAGACACGTAGGGTCTTATCTGGTTTATTGGAGAGTGTCGGAAGATGAAACTTGGTAAGTAAACAGGAGCCCAACTAAGAGGGTGAGCTTCGAATGCCATGGGGTCCAGTAGACATGTTAAAAGTTGCCTTCTTTTCCTACATTTTAGAGATTGCATAGTTAAGCTTTGCTTTCTCTTTCAAAGTACTTACTACTCACTTTGCAAGCGTTTGGGCTCCTTCTGACATGAGTCATCACCAGGACATCAGACGTTTACTTGCTCAAGCCTCCATCATGTGGTCTTGGGAGCAAGGGTCTCTGGTTCCTCTCACAGCATAGGCACGACTATGAACGTTGGAGTCCCTACTTCTTTTCTCTTAAATCTTTCATAATAAAGACAATTCCTCAAAAGCGAAAGAAATGCCAGAATTCGGGAAGTACTTGGTGACTTCTGAGGGTGGCGAGATAGTTTGTGAAATGCTGTGGCAGATGGCTAAGGGGCATTGAAAGCCATATCCTTCTCAAGAAAAACTAAAAACATTGCCATCTCACATGGTCCCATCAGAAGACAAGAATTAAGGCTGGTCACGTTGTCAAGGTCATTTCTGATCCTATAATTCTGCTTCTCTGATGATAATGATAATAAAAATAGCACCTTTTTTGTGTGACTTGCACAATTTTCAAAGCTCATTCACCTATGACCTCCTCAGAGAAGCTGATGGGGAAGGCAGAACCCAGAGGACCAAGGGTGCTCCCAGCCAGGTCTCATGGTTGGAGGGCATTTTAAAGGCAAACACAAGATACCAAACAATGCATAATCCATCTGTCTGTGTTTGATACCAAAGGATGGTTTCGTAGAGAGCAGAGCTGTCCTCCCCATTTCTTTCTTTTTTTTTTTAAAGAAATGTTTCTTTTATTTATTTGTTTTTGAGAGAGAGCACAAATGGGGAAGGGACAGAGAGAGAGAGGCAGACAGAAGATGCAAAGTACGCTCCATGCTAACAGCAGAGTCCCATGTGGGGATCGAACCCACCAACTATGAGATCACAACCGGAGCCGAAGTCAGACGCTTAACTGACTGAGCCACCCAGGTGCTCCATCCTCCATGTTTCTAAACCTAAAATTTAGGAATATTCCAAGAATATCTTTTATTCTTGCATAATCTATCATTTGTATTTGTTTATAAAAACACATAACACTATTTAGATTTTTAGCTCGTTTCTACCTTGGAGAAAGGTGTTTTAAAATTTGCCATTTTCAAAAAAAATAATAATCAATAAAACCAAACTTTCCATTTTCCCCAATATACCTTAAATGTTCCTTTCACTTACACTAAAGTTACCTTTTTGTAAATGCAAGCAGTACTCCCTAATTATTATAATATCATTATTAACAAAGAGAATGTATTTCAAAGACATACTCATTTGAGAGAAACATGATAGAAATGTGTAGGATGTAGGAAACTTGGAGGAACTTTCCAGAAAACAATAGATAGAACCAAGAATTAAAATCAAACAATGTGTGTGAACCAGGAATTAAAACCAAACAATGTGTGTGAGCTATGGGAAGAGAAGAGGGCAGGACTTAGGTAAAGGCATCCTTTCCCAAAGTGTATTCTGTGGAACCCACTCTGCTACATGTTTCTCAGAAGAAAACTGAGCTGTAATAGGCATATAAGTTGAATATATCACTTTTGAGGGTATGCATATCAGCCTAGAGAAGTCTCTGAGAGGTCCTGCCGTAACGTTATTTAATCCAGAGGGGTTTTTTTTCTTTTTCTTTGCTTCTATTTTTCTTTTCTTTCTTTCTTTTTTTTTTTTTTTTACCACAGATGTTTGTTTTTCCCTGCACAAGGGTTCCATGAAATACACTTTGAGAAATGCTGCTTTTGAGAAACACTGCTTTGAAGTTAGGAAAAGTGAGAGAGAGAGAGACTGACCTACATTTTTGGCAGAAAAGGAGACCCACCAAAACCTCTATCAAATACAAAAAGGTATTTTTCAATGTCCTTTTCAGAAGGTCTTTTAAAAATATGCATGATGAGGTATTTGGGGAGAAGTACTGACTTCTGCAGCTCACCTTGAACTGTATTAAAAACAAGCTGCAATGAGGGATGAACAGAGCAATAGATAGTGACTAAGTATAATAAAATGTTATTTGTAGAATCTAGGTGGTAGGTACATTAGCTATTCACTGCAACTTTTTTTTTTTTACTGTTCTGAACGTTTGAAAAATTTTTCAATAAAATGTTGAGAAAAAACAGAATACGTATCCAGTATGTATCAATGTCTGCACCAAGTATGGCTTAGAAGGGAGTAGAAAGATTTGTTGGGCCTTCAACTTTCCACCATAGTTCCCTTCTATTGACCACGTGTATAGCAGCACGTACTAAGGACTGTGCTGGAGGTTTTGCATGTATATATTATCACATTTCATATTTGAAGCAAATGAAAAGGAAGTTTGGGGATCTCCATTTTCATGACGAGATAAGCAAGTGTGTGTGGCTAAGTACAACTCATGACAAAATTCACTCTGATGAAGCCATGTTCATCATATCCTGTGTCTGGGGTGCCCAAATTATCATTCTCTTCTTCCCATCTCCCTGTTCGCTCAGGAAAACAGGGTAATGCCCAGGGAGAATTTTCCCCTCCCTCAAGGATCCTGTCCCTCCCTACTCTTCAGCCTTATTTTATAGTTGAGTTGTATTATAAGTCAGTGGCAGGGAGAAGCAGAAAAGTAGAGGTAAGTTATCCACCCCAGAAAGAGTCAAGATTTACTGCTAGGACGGGGACAAGAAACAGAAGAAGCAAAGAGATGAGTCTGTGGTACATGCATGGGTCATGATGGAGGACAGGGGATGAAGGAGAAAGAGAAAAGTGTTTCAAGGCAGTTTGGGGAGGTAGTTGAGAGCAAGAGAAATGAAAGGGAGGGATTTCAAAACATGCTGCTGTGACATAGAAGTGAGTTTTTCTTTTTTTCCTTTTCTTTCTTTTCTTTTTTAATGAAATTTTTTGTCAAATTGGTTTCCATACAACACCCAGTGCTCCTCCCAACAGGTGCCCCCCCAATGCCCATCACCCACCCTCTCCTCCCTTCCACCCCCTATCAACCCTCAGTTTATTCTGTTTTTTAAGACTCTCTTATGGTTTGGCTTCCTCCCTCTCTAACCTTTTTTTTTTCCCTCCTTCCCCTCCCCCATGGTCTTCTGTTAAGTTTCACAGGATCCACATAAGAGTGAAAACATATGGTATCTTTCTCTGCCTGACTTATTTCACTTAGCATAATACCCTCCAGTTCCATCCACGTTGCTACAAAAGGCCATATTTCATTCTTTCTCATTGCCACGTAGTATTCCATTGTGTATATGAACCACAATTTCTTTATCCATTCATCAGCTGATGGACATTTGGGCTCTTTGCATAATTTGGCTATTGTTGTACCCCAATGTGTATAGCAGCACTTTCAGAAGTGAGTTTTTCTTTAATATGCTGTGAGAAGCACGGTATAGATTGAAGTTCCTTTCATGCCTTTGTTCTCTAGACTATATTTCCTTGAATGCCATATTTCCTTTTTTAAATGTGTATAAGAAGGAGATCTTTGTTGCTGTATAAACTTCAGAAGGAGGCATACATCACATTGACCCATTGCATCAGCTATCACGTGACTTCTTCATCACGTGGTGGAGGAACAGTTTGACTGTACCCTGGAAGGGGTAAGTGTTGGGAAAGTACAGGCAACAATAGGAACCAGACACCCTCCTTTTCTTCTTAGAACTTGCAGACTAGGCAAGTTAGCTAACCACTCAACACCATTACACCAGTCAGAATGCTGTTAATTGTGGGATCTTTGGCTAATTATTCCTGGTGTTCCTAGAGTCAACATCAGTGGCAGCCTACTAAAGTGCTACTTGAAATATGTAACTAACACATTTAGTTCTGGGGGACAGAGGCCTGACTTTAGCCACCAGGTAAGACCAGTCTTGGGCTTGCTTTCTGAATGCTTCAACCCCACAGTCCCCCAATTTGAAAGACTCTTAGTCTTTAGCCCAGTCGATGAAAGCCCATGATTTTAGGTCTTTATGTTGAACCAGGGATTTAGAACTGTATGCTTAATATTGTCCTTCCTTAAGTTAGCCACTTCCATCAGAAGCAAATACTCACATAGTCTTAGAATTTCTTATTCCAGGTTCTATTGTATCACCCACAGGGTCCCCACACTACACCTTCCTAGGCACTTTCTTACCATTGACCATGTGTAATCGCTGGATCAACTGTTTCCCACCTGTCAGATCACCAGAGTCCCATACCTCAACCGGAGTTGGATTTTCACTCACTATAACCCTAACCAGATCAAATAAGAAAATCTAATTTCATCCATTTCTGAGAGCCTGCGGGTGCAACCATGTCAGTTCTGGTACTGATGACTACATCAGCAGTGTTCTTTATCACAAGAAAACGATGTTGGATAATCTAACCAGAAAACAAATATATCAGAAGCATACTGGTTGATAGAAGGGAGGCTGTGGTAGTGTGGGCAGGAGGGACATGGGGAATATCTGTAGTTTCTGCTCAACTTTGCTATGAACCCAAAACTGTTCTAAAAAGATAATCTAAAAAAAACAGCATGTTGGATAACATCAGCTTTCTAGAGAAGTCAGAGAACCAGACTTGGAGGCTACACAAGAAATATGCAAGCCACAGAGCTGGTCCCCAAGCTGCCGCTGCCTCTGGATGGACACTGGATGCTGCTCCTAGAAACTCTACTATGTCACCTCTGTAAGCCAGTTGTGATTGTCGTAGGTGTCGCTATCTCTACTAATGTCCACAAGGGAGTATATATGGTCCCTGATTTGGAAGGACTAGTCTCCCATTCAGAGTCAGGGGACAATTCTGAATGAGAGAGCCTAAGTCATTTGTTGTCTTTAGAACACTTTCCCCAGAAGTAGAGTCTGAGATAAAGATTAGTATGCAAGTCATTTATTTAAAGAGAGTTTAATAATATATCCTATAGTATGGGAGAATACAGTATATAATAATAAAGTAATCTCATACATATTTAATTCTTGCACTTGGAAGTCAGTATAGTGGAGTAGAATATTTGTAATTAGAACATCCTAGATTTAGGGGCGTCTGGGTGACTCAGTTAGATGTCTGACGGCGGCTCAGGTCATGATCTCACAGCTCGTGGGTTCGAGCCCCGCGTCAGGCTCTGTGCTGACAGCTCAGAGCCCGGAGCCTGCTTCGGATTCTGTGTCTCCCTCTCTCTTTGCCCCTCCCCTGCTTGTACTCTGTCTCTCTCTCAAAAATAAATAAACATTTAAAAATTTTTAAAAAAGAACATCCTAGGTTTAGATGTGACACTAAATAGGTATATTTAAGTAGGATTGCCAGAAGAAAAAAAAAGAAAAGAAAAATGCAGGACACCCAGTTAAACTTGTGTTTCAGAAAAATAACAACTTCTTTCTTAGTGTCAATATTCGAAGTGTTACATGGGACATTCGCGACTTAAAAGTTGTTCATTGTTTAGCTGACATTTAAATTTAACCGGCCTTTCTGTAATTTGTTTGCGAAATCTGGCAACCTGTATTTAAGTCAGTAACTTCCCTGATCTGTTGTCCTGTCTGTGGAACGGTCTCCTATCCCGCTGGCCCACAGGAGACCCTCGGTGAACAGCCACGACTTCAGATTTTCTAGGACAGTTGACTCCTAATGCGGCAGAATAGGAGACAAGATATCTTGAAAATTCAAGAGCGAAGGTGTTTTTGTATTTTCTTCCTTTTGTGAATCCTGATTCAAATTGTTCCTTTATCAGATGGAAGCCTGTAAGACACGAGCGGGTGGGCAGCTCAGTGCATTGTCTGCGTCACAGCTCACTGCCTCCCCAGCTGGTCAGCACGCATTATTCCCTGGGCTCAGCCGGGCACCCAGCTTGCAGGAGGCAGCTGATAGCCACACTGGGCTGCTCAATCCTACATTCTCCCCAACGGCTCCTCCTCCCCTCGCCTCTTCTGTTCGCGACGTTAAAAAAAAAAAAAAAAAAAAAAAAAAAAAATCACAACCTCCACTTTATTGAGCAGCTGCTTCTCTGGGACTAATCTCTCAGGCCAGAGCTGCTATGGGGAAACCCACAAAAAGCGATGCTTCGGCAATATGGCACATAACAATCCCAGAACTCTGATTTTTTTTTTTTTTTAGGTTAGAGAATAATGTGTTAGGCTTCTTCGTTTTCAAAATGTTTGGTTATGTCATTTCTAGGGATTTGGGGAAGAAAGGGGGAAGGAATAGCAGGGGCTTGGTCTGTGATCTTGAAATTCAATTCCTTACAGCAGAGCTTGTGAAATGCTTTCTGCAGACTCTCTCTTAGCCTTCCTGGGAACTGGAGGCAGGGCAGCGTTTGGTCTGCGCCTGCCCCCACAACTGCATTGATTTGGGCAGCTTGGCGCTGACTTGTGAAGGTCAAGTGGCTGGCCATTGGCACAGCTGGAGGCAGAACCTGTCTTTCCCATCTTGTGAGTGGCTCCCCCCACCCAACCCTGCTCCCTGCTGCCCCCAGGGATAGAGGACACTCAGCCAAGTCCGAATCTCCATGTTCTGATCTGTTCTGGGCTTGGTCTTGTTCTTTTCCCCCAAGACACTGACATGATATGGTGAGGACCTGGGCTCTTTGTAAAAATACAGTTCAGATCTCCTAAGGAAGTCAAGGTCACAGTTTCTGGAAGGTGCCTTCTTGCCCAGGGGTTAGTTACTGACTGTGGATGTTGACTCCTTAACCTTATTTTCGTCGGTCCATGTATCAGTGAATCATGGAGCTATGTCTCAACCTAGAGTATCCAGGGTCAGAGCCAAAGGCAAGGATATGCGTGAAAATGACCGTTTGGATCTCCGGTTGAGGGGCTCATGATAGATGGGCAGCCCCAGGCTTTGCCCTTCAGGATCCACCTGCATGTTGGTGGTGAGGCCACGGTTTTCCTGGGCTAGTGCCTCAACATAGTGGAATCCCATACTAGCTACTTGCCAGCTGTGTGAGCTTGGGTAGATGACTTAACCTCTCTGTGCTTCAATTTCTTACTAGATCAAAAGCAGATTATAGTCACAGAATTAGTCTGAGGACCTCTGGCATGCGTGTGTATGAAGGAGCTTTATAAACTGTGAAGCGCTATCCAAATGGAATGGATTATGTTTCTTGAATAACCTCAAACTTTCTCCACACTTCCCTGCTCTGCTCTGTTTCTTAAACAAATGCGCACATTGTCTTCTCTGGCCTTCTCCTGCCTTCCCTCCCTCCCCCGCCGTGTTATAGGAGACCTCCTTTGATTACGGAACTGGTTTCACCATCTCGACAGTACAGGATGTTTCGTTCTCTTCCAACGTAGCTTAGATAACACAGCATTAAGAGTTTGCAATTCATCCTTCATTGATCAATGTTCTTGACTCTTACACGCTTGCCTGAACCCTGTTGTAACGCCAGAGGCTTAAGAACAATGAATGGCTTCATGTCTCTCATGTCAGTTAGGCAGCGTTTTCTTAACCCCCTCTTCCTAAGGAGGTCCCTAAATTCCACTGCGTCCTCCTTGAGACTCTGCTGAAAGAGAAGGCCTCTCTCTGTAGGAAAAAATAGAAGTGAAAGCATATTAAGCCTGTACACACACACACACACACACACACACACACACACATTAGGAGCAATTTTGTGGGAATTCACACTCCCCGCCCCAAAACCCAGGGACTACAGCTCTGGGGTAAAATGTTTGGTCTCTGCTGTTGGCCGGATGGAGTTTTAAATACTGGTTGTATGTAGTGTTTAACAATGATGCTTGTCTACAGGAAGTGCTCAGGAAAACGGAGGTAACACACCTTTTCCAGAAACAGTACCCCGATGTGGGTAATGTTCAGAGAGAGAGACAGGGAGACAGGGAGAGAGAGAGGCTGGGCAGCTCAAAACCAAGATTTTAGAAGAAAGAGGTTTGTTTTCGACACTGGAACAGGCTGATGTTGGCTCTCCCTCTGCTGGCCTGTGGTTAGCACACACTCTTTGTTTTGATCCTAGCGAGTGTTGGCGTGGTCCTGGGAGAAGGCCATGGAGACAAAGGCGGGAGGGAGATGGAGAGTCAGGGAGTTCATGGGTTAGTCCTGAACCAGGGAATATACTGGACAAACTAGGGTCAGCTCAATGCGTCTGTCCCTTTGTTTTTCTGCCTTTCCTTGTAAGTTCTAACTATTGCATTTGCTGAGCAAATCCTGTCCGGATATCTGCTATGGGGAGGCATGGTGATACAACATAAAGCACAACCCACAAATGCTGGGTCTCATTACCAGGTGTTTGCCTTTATTTTCTGACTTATGGTTTCAGTTGAACTCAGAGGGCACAGGTTTACGCTGCCTGGGGTAACGGTGAAGAGCAAGGGCTTAGAGCTCTGATTCAGTGCTGCCCTTACTAGTGGAGTGATTGCTTCCCTGGAGCTTGAGCTGTCTGAGCCTCAGTTTGCGCATCTATAAAAAGGGGCTAATCATAGTCCCTACCTCATAGTACTGGTATGAGGATTAAATAGTATGTTGGATATGTAGTGGAGGGTTTAGCAATAAGAAGAACCTAGTAAATGGCAGGTAGTAGCATTATTTTTATTCTAACATAAATACGGTATTTTTAAAGTCTTTCTTATTTTTAAAATTCTACAATAATGCTTATTATATGAGATCAAACCACTTGAAATTGCTAGCATTGAGTCAGTTTTGATCTACAGAGCTAGCACATTTTCAAATGGCTCAGCCTAATAGAAGAACTGGAAAATTCGTATTGCAAAATAGAAATTATTCATAGCACCACCAGCCAGGGATACACATTTGGGTGTATCCTTCTGACCTCTTCTACGTATGTAAATAAATAATGCTGATTGCAAGTAGGAGTGCAATCCTGATCAGAGCAGGTTCTTAAAATCTCAATCTGACTGGTGAAGGAGGGGTCAGAGTGTCTCCAGAGGTCGCCACAGTGATGGGTGGAGCTTGTGGGCAGTTGGGGGCACTGTTAACATCCACTCCACTGGAGGGAGATGCCTGGGCGCTCTGTCTCTGTAGGAATCTTCTGGAACAGTGGCCAGGCTGTCTATCTGTCCCTCCACTTGTCCCCTCCCAAGAGCACAGTGCTGACTCAGCAGCTACACTTGGCCTTGGCCAGTGAGAGGTGTGGCCTTGACAAGTGATTTCATCGGCTCCTTGAGATGAGATGAATTGTTGCTTCGACTTTATAATTTTCCAACCACACTGGATAACCAGGGTTTCTGCTAGAGCTCAACTACTTACTAGAGCAAAACTGTGGTAGAGCTAAACCTCTCATCTCCTTTTACTATGCCAAGCTTTTTTCCAACATCAACAAGTCCTCACTATTTTTAGAATGGGGACATGGCTGTCTGGCTGTGCACAACCTCGCAAAGTTAGCAATGCATATCGAGAATTTCTTAAGTATACAGCTGCTCCTGCCCAGGGGGCAGGGGGCGCTGGATCCAGAGGGGTCAGCTCTCTCGGTCCTCCGGCGCTTGGCTGATGAAACTCTCACCCACCGATGTAGATGCAATTTAACAACTGTGCTGTCACGTCCCGTAGACGCTCACTTGGTTTCCACCATCCCAAACTGATGACAGTGAGCACTGTGTGCAAGAGCCCTGGACCCAAATTCTGAGCCTGCTGCTCACTGAGCCTGTGACATAGAACAAGTCACTCATCCTCCCTGGCCTGTAGCCTTCCCAAAAGGAAAAACTGAGGGCTTTGAGTCAGGTGGTCTCCAAGCCTCTCTATACCTTAATGGGAATCCTTTCTCTTCCTGTTCAGTGGGTCTATGGACTAGGAAGTGGTAAGGATGCAAATTTCCAAGGGAGAATCAGAAACTATGGGAGTTAATTTTATTCATTAAGAGCACAATTGAGAGAATGAAGAGGCAAGCAAGTTTGCAATGCACGTGTCTGACAAAGGACATATACCCAACATATATAAAGAACCCCTACAAATCAGTGAACAAAAGGACAACCAAGCCAAAGGAAAAAGCAAAATATTTTACCCAAGAGGGATTTACAAATAGTTGATAAATTTATGAAAATGTACCTAACTTTATTCTTTATTAGTCCTCAAGGACATTCAAATTAAAACCACAAATAAATACTCTCCCTCTCTCTTTCTCTCTGTCTCTCTCTCTCTCATACACACACACACACACACACACACACTCACACTCACATACACACCAGAATAGCTAACATTAAGGACACCAGTGAAGCCAAAATTGGAAGAAGATGGGGAGCAACTAGGATTCTATACACTGCAGACTGGACTATACAGTGGTACAACCATTTTGGAAAATCATATGACATTATCTATGAAAGCTGAATATATATATAAATATGAACTAGTGATTTACTTCCTTAGGAGTATACTCCTAAGGAGTCTACTTCCTTAGGAGTATACAGAAAGGCATACATGTTTCTCTCAAAAACCTTGTACAAGAACACGGCACTTTTCCAAAGGAGCTGACAACTGGAAACCACCCAAATTTCCATCAACTGCAGAATGGATAAATAAATGTGGTGTATTTATACAATGGAATTCTAAACAGCAGCGAGAATGAACACACTACTACTAAACATGACTTGGATGAATTTCAAAATATAATGTAGGGAAAAGGAAACCAAAAACAAAAGAATACATGCCGTATTATTTCATTTACTTAAATAGGCAAAACTAACCTCTACTACCAGAAGTCAGGGTAGTGGTTTCCCTTGGGGGTAGGTAATGACTGGAAAGGATCCAAGGGGCTTCTGAGATGCTGGTAACATTGTGTTTCTTAATCTGAGGATTAATTACAGAGATGTCTTCAGTTGATAAAAATTCAAAGAGCTGTGCACTTGGGACATGTGTAATTTTGGGGGGTGTGTATGACACATTGACAAAAAGGTTTTATGTAAAAAAATGGAAGTTGTAAGTTTCATTAGATGTTTGGTATTCTTTGCCTAACATCCCCACCAGAGGCTTTAAAAAAAAAAAAAAACTAGCTTCTGTTGATCATTCTCTTTCTCTAACATACTCTGTGTCATGTAATCCAGCATTCAATCATGTGCTATTTTCCATAGTTCTCTGATTATTTCACTTGCTTTAATCTTGCTCTGCCAACCGCATTATGAATTCTAGAACGTGGAAGGTATGTTTTTTGCTTTCGGACTCAGGCAGAAACTTGCCCATCTATGCCTCAGATGCCATCATTAGGGGACGAATATTCCCATGTCATACTATTGTCCTCAACCCCGACTTCTTCTATATTTCTCAAGTGTTTATAACCTTGTCAGTTCATCCTACCCCTGAACTTCCCATTTATAACATGTGCATAATACCCTGTCCCTTTTTCTCTGGATCGCTCTGGCTTCACTGCACAAATTCTGCACAAATTCAGCAGCTGATCCATGCTGGATACTATGAGATGCCCCAGGCCTGCTGAGATCATGAGACTGAGTCCTCAGCCCCAGGAGCTCTGTGGATGGCTAGGGAAGACAGACTCAGAGATGGAAAATGTCTCCATTCATTAAATATATGGAAGTAAAGAGGACAGGTACCCAACCCAGCCACGGGTGATTTAGAGAAGGCTTCCAGAGAAGGAGTCATCTTAGAATTGAGTCCTGAAGAATAACTAGAATGTGGCCAGGTGAAGAGGGTAGAAAGTCCTTTCAGGCAGAGGAAACGGTGAGTAAAATCACAAAATCATGAGACAGCAGAGTGTGTATATGAGTGTGCATGTGCATGCATGTGTGTGTGTGTGAGAGACAGAAGGCTGGGGATGGCCGATAGGGTTTTACAATCAATTGAGGGTATCTCTAGATTCTAAATGGGGGATTCGGGAAGGCAAAACATTAGCAGTGGCAGTATATGAAGCTAAAGGGTTAGGTTGGGCTTTGAATGTTAAACTGAGATGTTCCAACCTAGTTATGTACAACAGGCGTTGACATACTATAGCTGGGAGCCAAATCTGACTTTCCGCTTATTTTGTAAATAAAGTTTTATTGGAACACAACCACATCCACTCGTTTATATATTGTCTATGGCTGCTCTTGCACAAGAATAGCAAATTTGAATAGTTGCTACAGGGACCACACAACTCAGGCCTTCATGACCCCCAATGAAAGAGATGATGATCCATTAAGGGGCTCTAGGTAGAGGGTAGAGATGACTCATTGTGTGTAACAGGAAAGCTATATGTCACCCCAACATAGCTTTGGTCCATGCTGTGGAATGGAGACAATTTTGCTTAAATGCTACAGAAGCATCATTGAAGGCCTTCTCAGGTAAGGTACTCTATTTTCTGAGCACAGGACTCTACTTAGCTCTCCTCCACACCTGTGAGGAATGACTGACACAATGGATACAATTCCACCAACGTGGAATCCACCAACCTTGGGCTACTGGTGGTTCTCCAACATGTAGGCTTCGGTTAGGAAACTAAAAGTACCACACCTGTTTCCCCTTTTGAGTTCACAAACCAACTGTTAGAAAATCCTAGCAATCAAATAAGTAGAAACTTTAAGTAGAAAACATTATCTTTATTGTTAGTACCCTTGAGTTAGACAAACATCACCTCACAGACCATGGCTGGACTGACCAACTTCAGGGTTCTCCCATGAAGACTTGTTCCTGAATATTCATTTCTGCAAGTATGCAGTGACATACAAAGACAGAGACAGGCAGGCTGAGCTCCTCCCCCAAGCACACCAATCAGATAAGTCACTGCTCCATCCTTGGAGAGGGAATGGGGTGAGAGAGTAGGAGTGATCCTCTAATGGAGCTCCCTCCACATGGAAGCATGAAGGCAGAGGAAAGGGAGAGTTCCATCACCAGCTCTGACATTATTTTCCATGTCTTTCAGCAACATGCTGATGTTAGACTCTCATAGGATTATCTCTTTGGGGCCATTGGACCAGACTATGCACCGAGGTCCTCGCTGTCGGTAATACTGAGAAAATGCTGATGCTGGCGGAAGAAACAGGACCAGGCATGAATCTCAGACTAGGTGAAGATTGGTTCGGCCTGTAGCCTGAAGTGCGAATGTACTGGAGTATTTGTGGTAGTGGGAAGTTAGCTGAAGGGGCAGGTATGTGGAGATCAGGCCACCAGAAAGGAAGGGAGGTGGCCTGAGGAGACACCCGAGGGAAAGAATGAGCCAGTTGAGAAGAGTTCTGAGTTCTAACACCACCACCCCAAGCACAGCCCTTCCACCGTCTCTGAAACGTCAGTGCAATCCTGTTCCACAGCCAATCCCAGTTGTTTGTCCTGTGCTTCTGAGGGAGTAGCAGAAGGAAGAACAATGCCAAGCTCCTCTGAGGTCACAGTGGTGGAAAGAGTAATAACAACTAACAACCACCGTTTCCAGAGGACAGGCCAGCCCATCCCCCATTAGAAGCAAAGGCAGCAGCATGGCGGCACAATAGGAAACCCGGAGCCCAAGAACCCAGGGCTCACGCCCCTGAGAGTGCAAGCCACCCTGTGCCTCTCAGATACAGCCAGCGACATTTTGAGGAAAGCTGCCTCCTAGGGATCGTATCAGTGGGACTCAAACTGTCATAATTTGGGCATGAAGGTAAATGAGGTATTAATCTGAAATCACAGACAACATACGCAAAACACTTAGCCCATTTGCCGGCTCATAATAACCAGTAACTTCGCAACCAACAGGACCTCTTGTCATTTTTACTGTTGTAGTGTCACGATTGGTGCATCTTGGCTTTCATTTCCCTAGGGTGACTGATGAATAGGTCACTGTGGCTTCAGAGCTATTTGGGGATCCCCAGCCAGGCACTTGACAAGGATTTGTGGAGAGGGAGGATTCCAGGTTATGCTTTAAGGACAGTAGGGATTTGACTTTGCAGAGATAAAGCAGGAGCTCTACAAAATGTGGGTCAAGGCCGCTGAAAGCTGGGCTGCCTGGGGGGAAGCTTGCTAACAGCCGCTGCACACACAGGCTATGGAAGCTGCGAGTCAGGAGAGGAGGAAGAGAAGCAGGAAGTTTATACAAGGTGATTTTGTAGAAGATCAAACCTGACATATTTGCAGGACCTGTATAAAAAATGCAAAACAGCCATCTCTTTTAAGAACCATCTTCGAAATTGCAGTAAATTCTCCCTGACAGAAACTCAGTCAAGTCCAGCATGTAATCTCCCACTGTCAAGAAGAGTAACGCCAAGTGGTATGTGTTCCTCTACTATAAAACAAATAAATAAATAAATCAGAGGTTGCTGGCCTGGGAAGATGGAAGCTAATTTGCCAAAGCTGCTTCTCAGGGCTCAGCTTGCTCACCTCGTGGGGTCTCCTTTCATCAGTCTTGTGCAAAATGAGTACTTCTAGGGAAGCCCTCTTTGGCCAGTTCTCTCTAGTGCCATATCCCCCACAAAACAGGAGTAAAAGGATCTAGAATTACACACCGTGGGGCTTGAACTCTCACTCCACCAGTTATTATTAGCTATGTAGTCTTGAGCAAGTCGCTTTCCAAATCTAAGCCTCAATATCCTCACCCGGAGAGAGACTGAGAGTAGCACCCACCTTACAAGCCTTACTTGGAGGAGCAGGTGAAATCAGCCACGTGAACTACAAGTTGGCACTCAGTGAGTGCTCAACGAATGCGAGCTACTATTGTCACCCTCGTCACCATCATCATCTTCTTCTTCAGGGTTATTGTTACTCTCCACTATCTCAGGTACATCACTTTCTTCACCCGGTGTGTCTCCCTAACTCAGTATCAGAGCTTTAAGGACCCAAAGTCATGTTTGGGTCCATTGCGGAGAGCTAATTTGAGACAGAGAAACCAAATGGGCTTTAATCAGCTTTTCTCCCGCTGCTGTTTTATCCTGAGAAGTTCTGGTGTGTGTGTGTGTGTGTGTGTGTGTGTGTGTGACTTCCTCATTTTATTTTAATATGTCTACTCTAATTCAACAAATAGCTATGGAGAGCCACTATGGAGCATCCTTACCAGGACAAAATGTCCCAAATGTCTACCAACTTTAAAGATAAAATAACCTTTCTAGACAGCATACCTTCTTCCAACAACTGCCCATTTATCTGGTGGTCTTCACAGCCAGACTCTGCAAAAGAAATACCTTTGGTTGCAGTCACCTGTTATCCCTGCTCCTCTTAGCCTTCTGATTAATCTTGTTTTCCCACCATCACTGGGACGGCCCTCCCCAAATTCTAAATTCACTGGCCACATCTCCCTCCTGTGGCACTTGACCTCAGCATTTGTTAAAGCTGACCGCCACCCCCCCCCCCCCCCCCCCGCCAACGGGTAAAACACCAGCTTCTTCTGGTCCAGCCTTCCAGGTCTTCCTACCAGCTGTGTCTCTTCAGTGTTCTTTGCTGATTTCTTCCCACTGGCCTCGAATATTCCAGGACATTTTCAAAGCCCTCTTCCCTTCTCTATCTATATTCTCCCTAAATGAGCTCATCTAGTCCAATGGCTCTACACCACATTTACACAACTTTGGACTCCAAATTTTATAGAAATATTTAACTTCTCCTCCTGATATATACACTAACTCCTATTAAATGTTATCTCTTCTTGGATATATTTTGTTCTTTAGTATGTCAAGGAGAGATTTAACCATGTCACACCCTTATTCAAAATCCACTAAAGGTCTTCAAGGTTTGCCGCTGCCTCACTCTCCAAGCCTTGTCTCAACATATTCAGATGCTTCTTACCCCTAGTAGTCACCTTATGCCATAAGACCAATGGAGTTCCCCCAGCAGATTAAGCTATTTTAGACTTCATCCACATTTTTCTTATGTGTTTCCCTTTTCATAGGATATAGTTTCTCTCTCTCTCTCTCTCTCTCTCTTTTTTTTTTTTTTTTGGTCAATATTCTAGTAATTCATAAAGACACAACTCAGACATTATTTGGTCAGCTAGCCAGCATCAAATGCCCTTCCTTCAACTTCCTTCAAATCTTGGTCACTCATCAAGTACTTATCACTTACCTGTATCATGGTTTCTCTTTACCTATCTGTCCTAGTCAGTTCAGGCTGATGTAACTGATACCACAGACCGGGCAGGTTAAACAGCAGACATTTCTTGCTCACTGTTCTGGAGGCTGGGAAGTCCGCAATCAAGGTGCCCTCAGGTTCAGTGTCTGATGAGAACCCTCTTCCTGTGATCTTGCTGTGTCCTCACATGGCTAAGAGAAAGAAGAGAAGCAAGCTGTTTCATATTTCTTCTTATGAGGGTGTTAATCCCGTCATGAAGATTTCCACCCTCATGACCTAATTATATCCCAAAGGCCCCATCTCCAAAGAGCATCACGTTGGGAATCAGGGCTTCAGCATATGAATGCGAGGGAAGGGGGACACAAACATTCAGTCCATAGCACTGTCTCTTCCCCTCCCCAGGATGTGAGCATCTCAAGAGTAGGGTCTGTGTCCTTCAGCCACATTGTCCCAGCACCTGGCAGAGTGTCTTGCAAGCAACAATATCTGCGTCAGCAACAATTAGCACTTACTGGGAGCTTAATATGTACCAGGAATTGTACCAAGTGTTCAGAGGAATGTTATTGTTAAGACAAAAGTTTCTTCCTCATTCTTGGTGTTTCTTTCCATGTAGAGGAAACTGCTTGCATAGTACTTCTATCCTCCCCTCCCCAGAGAAAATTGAGTGATTTTTTTCTGATGCGAGAATTTAGAAGCAAAACTTGGGCGTACGTAGTTTAGCTCCATCTTCTTTGGTTCCTTGTAAGAAAACATTTGCAATGAGCATTGATTTGCCTCCCCATGCCAAAAAAGGCCCCTGTGACTGGAGGGATCAGTCTTCCTAATCCTGGGGGATCGTTCTATGAATCCCATTTTTCTTGGTTTTCCAATATCTGCTTTGTCGGGTTTGTTTTGTTTTTTTTTTTGTTTTGTTTTGTTTTTTTTTTGTCATATATTGGTGTCTGTCTAATGACCCATAATTATTTCTCATTTGGTTCAGAGCCCAGCTAGGGGAAATGGAGGCTATTTATTGGATACTCACTCAAAGATTCCAACACTTATAAAGTCTTCAATGTTATTAGGCCACAAATAGGTTCTCAATAAAACTCGGTTGAACTCAAAGAAAATGAAGGTTAATATATGTCAAGCTAGGGTAGGTTATGCTTTGCTAAAATTCGCTATGAAGTCATACACACATTAGTTTATTTCTTGTTCATGCCATGTGTCTGGTATAGCTTGGTGGGAGACTCTTTTCCCTGGAAACTTTCAAGAACCCAATCTTATGGAATTACCATGATCTTATGATTGTCATCTTAGCATGTGACTTCAGGGCCTCTGGCAAAAAAAAAAAAAAAAAAAAAAAAAAAAAGGAGTGTTTGGAAGCTTATACCATCCTTTCTTGTTTCTATCTGAAGTGACATTTTCATTCACAACGAAGTAATATGACTCTGTTCTAACTACAAGGAAGGCTGGGAAATGTAGCAAAGCATATGGGATGTTTAATAAGCCTGACAGCCTGCGCCACAGGGCACTTGAATGTCATGGAGCACAATGTTTGGAGAAATGGAATTCTCGACTGGATTTCATGGTGAGTAGAAGGCATGTTGTGTGCAATGATCCTGACCGGCAGGAGATCAGAGGTGATGCACAGTAAAGGGCCAGCGGCAGGTGGAACTGGAGACTCCCCTCCTCACTTCTCAAACTGAAAGCTCCGTTTTCCTTGTTTATAAAATGAAGAAAATATTTCCTGCTTCGTAGGGTGTTATAAAGATTAAATTAGATAAAATAAAGAGTGCCAAGCAAAATGCCCCCAAGTTACTTCTCAGAACAAAAGAAGCCCTATTTTCAAGGGCTTACAAGTTCTCTCCTATTACAAGAGGCCTTCTCATTACTTTATCTGAACAAACTAGGACTATGTGTTAAGTACGTTAGCCCGCAATGTACTCAATTAGTGTTAATTTTCAAAGCAATGGGGTCACCTGACAGCCCTGGATTTTTGAAAGGAAGCAAAGGAATTTGACAGATTTAGTCATTATTTCTGGGAGGAGTTATGATTTTCCGGCTGAAAGCACAGGTGTCATTTGAAACAACCCTATTAAAGATGACTCTAAACAATTTTGAGTAAAAAGAAAGACCGGCGCACGCTACAATATGGGTGAGTCTTGAGAACATAGTCTAAGTGAATGAAACTAGTCACAAAGAGACATACTGGATACTTCCACTTATATGAAATGCCCAGAATAGGCAAGTCCAGAGGGAGGAAGTTGACTTGTGTTTGCCTCGGGCTAACCGCCCCTGGCGGCTTGGGAGGAATTGTGAGGTGGCTGTTACTGGTTCTGAAGCTTCCTTTTGGGGTGAGGACAATGTGCTAAAGGTGATTGTGGCCCCCGTTTCATAGCCCTGTGAACAAACAAAAAACATTGAATCGTGCACTTCAAATGGATGGATCATATCTCAATATAGATATCTCAGTGTGAACTGTATCTCAATAAGGTTCCAAAGAACAACTTAGTAAGTGGTTACCATGTAAATATTACAGTGACGAATGAAGGGGAAAAAATGCAAATGGCTACTGATTGCTTGAAATAAAATTTACAGTGACAGCGTTGTGGATCCAACGAGCTTTGAGTCCCAAATAACTGAGGCAGGAATGGAGTGGAGGTGTTCTGGACATCTTTCAGCAATGACTCGCAAAGTGGATCTAGACATGACCAAAGAGCAACATCAAAGAGGCATGTGGAGAATACAGTTGTTTCATGAAATGTGATGGTAGAAAAAGGATTTTTTAACTAATGTCTCTTAAAAATTCCAAAGCAAGTTTTAAAAAAATAAGTTAGGGTTTTTTTCCTCTTCAAGGATGAAGTGTCACCACTTGGCAAGACATTCTGCAAGCATACCATCTTCTAGAATATTGTTCATGATGTGTTTTATATATATATATATACATATATATATATACATATATATATACTTTAACATATAATATATAATGTGACTAAGTTAATAATATTGTGAGGAGACATTTGGCCATGTCATCAACATTTTTAACATTTATTTCATCAGATTAGCCACATAGTTGAAGGAATGTTCATATTAGAAAAACTCAGCAAGAGTGGAAGCATCTCAGGGTCCTGAAATTACATAGAATGAAGGAGCGCACTTACTGTATTGGGGAATCTTGCCAGTTTTATTTGCCACATGGTTCTCCATATCATGAGATTCAGGCCACACCCAGGTTCAAGCCTGACTTAGAGGGAAGACTTCTCGAAGGCACAGATTACCTAGACCAGTGAAGACATGAGTAGGTGCTATTAAAGCCAGTTGTGCAGAGTATTACAGATATGAATATTGCTCCTAAGGTATTTAACCACTCAATGTAGGAATTGTTCAAATGAGGACTGGATGATCAAACATCTGCCCGTAATTCTGTCTGTAGTCCTGTTTTAAAACCGCAGATTGCAATATATTAGTGAGACATGAAATCCATTTAGTGGGTACCCAACCAGCGCTGACATATTTTCTATTGTGTATTTTATTTAATATACGTTTGATCAGAATGCAATAGAAGAAATGAGGATAAAATTGAAGCATCATTATACACTGTATATGGTAGGCTAAGTAACGTTTCCTGAAAGCTTTTCAGAAGTGTGTGTGTGCATATGTGCACGTGCTTGGTTGCCATATAAGATTCATTTCTTATATGATTTGCAGGTTAAAACTCTTTGAATCACATTGTGGTAGAAGAAAATTCCTGCAGTGGGTGGGAAGCTGGATATGTTAGCCCCTAAGGTTCCATCTAACTCTTGATGGATTATTCCAGAACTCTCAGCCCTGAAGAAGAAAAAATGTCAGGCTCTTCCAAGACCGAGGAGATGGTGTGATACCCCACACTGCCGAAACACACACATAAGAAACAAGCCCCCCGACCACGTAGTAATTACAAACAGATTGCATGACAGTGTTCATCAGCTCCAGAGAGAAGTCACTGGAGAAGCAAAACCCAGAAACTCTTCCATTGCTGTAACAGGAAAGTATTTCA
Organism: Puma concolor; assembly: GCF_028749965.1. Classification (NCBI taxonomy): domain Eukaryota; kingdom Metazoa; phylum Chordata; class Mammalia; order Carnivora; family Felidae; genus Puma; species Puma concolor. The sequence continues at coordinate 196,500,266 of NC_141670.1, read as the reverse complement.
GTGCTGGAAGTCACAAAACTAATGAATCTAAATGGAGAGACCATTTAAATTTCTAGACAGGGGAGGCTTGTAATCAATAAACTTCTTACCCTTAGTTCCTCCTAGGAGCCCTCATCTGTGTTAATAAAATTCTCGGTAGTAGGTCCCTTACCACTGATCCTATTGTCAACGGTGCGTGGGTGACGACACTGGGGCCAGAGTCCAGCACCACAATTGAAGACATGAGCACAGTCTGCCCACAGAACACTGGAATATCTCTTAAAAATTCCAAAACAAGTTTTTAAAAATAAATTAGGGTTTTTTTCCTCTTAAAGGATGAAGTGTCACCACTTGGCAAGTCATTCTGCGAGCATATGTTACTATAAACATATATAACTTTTTTGGAATAAAGAGACTGAAACTGAAACACTCTGGTTAAATCATTAACTCTGCAACTGTTCGACTCACGAAAGCAATAGTCCAACGTCAAAATAAGTTAATATTTGTTGAGCATAAACTATGTAACAGGCAATCCTGGCAAGTGCTATGGATTGACTGAAAAATCTATCTGACATAGTTTCTGCTATGTGAAATAACAGGAAATGGGATGTAACCAAATAACAAAAACAGAGGGCGGGCCATGATGGTAAGGATCAATCTTTTCTGGGTCAAAAACCTTTTCAGATGCAATGAAAACTATCCTGTCATTCAGCACTGCCCAGGGTCAGAGGTGTTTGCTACAGTCTTAGCTTAGGCTGTCGTCACAAAAGACCGTAGACTGAGTGATTCAACAAGAGACGTTCATTTTCTCATGGTTCTGAAGGTTAGAAATCCAACATCAAGGTTCTCAACCGTTCCGTTTCTGGTGAGGTCTCTCCTCCTGGCTCGAAGGCAGCCACTATTGTGTTCTGCATCCACGTGCCCTCTTCTTTGTGAGCTTGTGGACAGACAGATGGCGAGGTCTCTGATGCGTCTTCTTGTAAGGTCATTAGTCCTATCACGTTAAGGCCCCACCTTTAGGACCTCATTTAACTTTAATTACTTCCTCAGAGGACCGTCTCCAAATAAAGCCACATTGGGGCATCAGAGCTTCAACATATGAATTGGGGGTGGGAGGGGGGACACGGACATTCAGTCTGTAACAGCTCCCAAACCTGATCTACACCGGGAAGTATATAGTTTGCTTACTAGAATGTAAATCAAGCTAACTAAAACAAGTAGGAGCTCTGTAGTAGGCAGAATGATTGCTCCCCCAAGATGTGCACATCCTAATCCTTGCAACCTATGAAAATGTCAGATTACATGACAAGGGAGAATTAAAGTCATGGATGGAATTAAATTGCTAATCAACTGGCTGTAAAATACACAAATTATCCTGGATTATCCAGCTGACACAATGTAATGACAGGAGCCCTTAAAAGTGGAGGAGGCTGTCAGAAGTTAGAGACCCAGAGAGAGACAGAGGTGTGAGAAAGCATTGACCCGACTTCCCTTGAAAGATGGAGGGCGGGGGCCATAAACCAAGGAAAGTTGATGGCAAAGAAATAGATTTTCCCAAGACCTTCCAGAAAGTAATGCAGCTCTACCTCGATTTTATCCAAGGTAGAGACATGTAGGACTTCTGAAGGACTGTACCATAATAAATTTGTGTAATTTTAAACCACTAACTTGGTGGTAATTTGTTATACCAACAATAGAAAATTATACCTCAATAAATTGGGTTTAAAAAGAATAGCTGTTATGACCCAATAGACTTTAAGGCACGAAATTTTCCTGAAGCATTAGGGATACATTTTATGAAACAAAATTTTTATTTTACCAGGAAGATGTAGTATTTATAAGCAACATGGAACTAATAATATGGCCTCGAGACAACTAAAGTAGCAATAATGAACAGAGCTATACAGAAAAATATGCAAATCCACAATCAAAATGGTGGCTATGAATTCAGGTCTCTCAGTAATTGAGAGAACAAACAGACCAAAGCAGTACAAATATCAAAGATTTGACATCCTGCTGAACACATCCAACTCAATTTACTTACACAGAACATGGCTTCTAACAGCTGCAATGTATACATGCTCCTAAGTGGCGTATTTACCAATATTTTAAAATAAAGCAAAATCTACAAAATTTTCACAGACTGGAATCATACAGAATATATTCTGACCTCACAGAATTTAGCTGAGAATTATAACAAAAAGCTAATTAGAAACTAATCTTATATTTGGAAATTAAAAAATGAGCTTTTGAACAACTCATAACTCAAAGGGGAAATCAAAATAAAATTTTTAAATACCTTCAAGTTAATGATAATCGAAATACAAAATGTCAAAACTTCTAGAACAGACAGAAGCTGTGCTTAGAAGGTAATTTGTGGTCTATTGGAGAAAGGTAACGGGTTAAAAATCCGTGATCTCAGCATCAACCTCAATAAGTTCTTTAAAAAAAAAAAAAGTCAATTAAATCCAAAGAAGGGAATAACAAAGATAAGAGTGGAAATCAATCAAATAGAAACAAGCATACAACAGAAAGAATCAACAATGTCAAAAGTTTGTTACTTGAAAAGACTGATACAACTGATAAACCCCTGGAAAGAATAGTCAGACAAAAAGGAGGTTAAATAAACAACATCATAAATACAAAGGGGGACAGAAGTAGAAAATTCTAGGGAAAAAAATGTAACTTCAGTATTTTCCTGGAGTAGAATATATGGGAATATATGGATCTCCTACTGACCAGCGAGGGACTTGGGGAAAGATTCTACATCTTGTTTGTTGTAATACTCTCCTGGGTCCACTCATTTGTCAAAGTTCATTGAACTGCACACTTAAAAGTCATTCACCTTATAGGATAAGAATTATACCTCAATAATGTCCACTTAAGGAAAAGGAGTAACTACTAGAAAGGAAGGGAAAAGCTGCCATCATTCAGAGATACGATTGTGAATGTAGAAAGGCCAGAGAACTACACATAAGCTGTGGAATTCAAAAATTAATACGATTCATGGCCAATATCACAAAATCAATTGTGTTGCTAATTACCAACAACAATCAGAAAATGAAATCCAAGAGAAGATACTATTTACATAACATCATCGAGTGTTCCATGGCTTAACTGCGAATAGAGTTTTACAGCCATGGTAAAATATCCATTGAATAGTGACATTAGTTTCTAGGTAGAATTATGAGGGGTTGTAATAGTGCCCTGCGGACTGTGGTGACAGTCAGGGAGGGGCTGAGAAAGGCCCTACATTCAGGATTTGGAAGAGGAGGGTGATTGAAACAGATCAGTAAGTGACAACGTAAGTGGTTTATTTAGAGACATGGAAATAGATACATAATAGTAACTTGATTCTTAAGCTATATGCATGCATAGTTTTGACAAAAATAAAACAGCTTTAAAATGAGACCACAGGGGCACCTGGGTGGCTCAGTCGGGTAAGCGTCTGACTTCAGCTCAGGTCATGATCTCCCGGTCTGTGAGTTCGAGCCCCGCATCGGGATCTGTGCTGACAGTTCAGAGCCTGGAGCCTGCTTCAGATTCTGTGTCTCCCTCTCTCTCTGCCCCTTCCCCCGCCCACACTCTGTCTCTCTCTCAAAAATAAATAAACAGAGGGGCGCCTTGGGTGGCTCAGTCGGTTGGGCATCTGACTTTGGCTCAGGTCATGATCTCGCGGTCTGTGAGTTCGAACCCCACGTGGGGCTCTGTGCTGACAGCTCAGAGCCTGGAGCCTGCTTCAGATTCTGTGTCTCCCTCTCTCTCTGCCCCTCCCCAACTTGCACTCTGTCAAAAATAAATAGAGATGAAAAACGTTTTAAAATAAATAAATAAACGAACACACAAACAGTAAGAAAAAAAAAAAAAAGAACACGGACTTTGGAATCAGACAGCCCTGAGTTTGAAATCCGTCTCCTCCATTTCTAGATGTGCAATCTTGGAATCACATAACCTCCCTAAGGCTTCGACTTTTCATCTGTAAAGTGGGAATAACAATACCCACTTCCTAGGGTTGTCATGGAGATTAAAATAGGTAAAAGTGAAGTCACAGACAACAAAATGCTTAAAACCAAAGTGATCATAGCTCCCTCCAAAAATTTGATTGCAACCCACTCTTCCTTCTAAGAGGCAGACAGTGGAAAGTGGGCAACGGAGGAACACAACTCAGATCAGCAATGGGAAAGGTCTCTATCCAGGACAGCTCCTCCTAGAGAGCCTTGAGTGGAAGGAGAAAGAACAGGCAGAGAGAGAGAGAGAGATCCAGAAAGATAGCTCCTCGTTTACCAAAGCATTCTAATGAGCTGTGGTGGCCAGCAGTCATTTTATTTCTAGGATCTCGAACCCCTTCTTATGTGTGTGGGTCCCCACGGGAGGCAGGACCAGCCTGCAGGGGCAGTGGTGGTGGTGGAGACCCGTGACCCATGGGCCACCCACCAGCCAGCAGTGACTCCACATCATTTCCCTCTGGTCTCCCGGTCTCCTAGGAGACGGCCTGATTCGCCAGCAGCCTTGGTGGTTCTTGAGCTCTTTAATTTTCCCTCCATAAGCTCTTCTGCTTCATTCATCCGGAATCCATTTTTGTCACCTGCAACTAAGAACAATGTTGGATACATGAGTCTTTTACATGCAAAAGATGGTCTGGATTTGAACTTGCGGGGAGGGAAAAGGGCTAGGGATGAGTTGGGCAACTCCGCAAAATGAGATGAAGAGAGTTTCGGTTTTCCCTTCTGAAAAAGAGGGGACAAAGAAAGGGAAGCAGACGCAGGAAGAAATGAAAAGAAACTAGCCGAGTGGCACGGCAGTGGCTAAAGGGACATTTAGGAAAGGGATTCTGGTCACTGGCATTTGGTTTTGAATGATTCGCATTGCGGTTGTATAACCCCTATCTCCACCAGGCCAAACAACAGGTGAGGTCAGATTTACTCACATGGGTCTAGAGACGGGTCCGATTTGGGGTAGGGATCAAGGAAGGAGGTCGCTCCATGTGGAACAGAACAAGGAGATACTGTGTCAATCACTAGGACAGTAACAAACCAGAGAACTAAGGGTCAACGCCAAGAAAGCTGGGTTCAAAAAGGAAATTCAACCTGAGGGCAAGAAACACAGGCATGAGGCCGAAGCCGGGAACAAGGTACATACAGCAACTCATCATACTTTCCTGCCCTCATAGATCCATTTCTCAGCGGTATTCCTGCCTTTTCCAACACCCACCCCACAAATGGATCCGTTCTGCTGTTTCTTAACTGCCTTTATATCCATTGGCTTAGCACTTACTTACATGCCACGTATTTGCAGTTGGATATTCATGTGACATTTGTCAGGGGAGTTGAAATGGGCAGCAAATATACTTAGTGACCAGTCGAATACACCTTTCTGGATTATCTCTGCCTTTCATTGTCTTTAAACTAGCTCACTCCTCTATAAATCATAGAAAACTGAGAATGCAAATTAGTCTTGTCCAGAGGAGTACAAAGGAATCATGTCCAGCGGAATGCAATTGGTTATTGCCTTGTGTATAATAACCGGTTTTCATCTATCAAGCAAGTTGATTTCAGCAGCTCTGATCCCCTCATAGTAGATAGTTTAGAATGTTTGTTGATTGAATGAATGACAATGGGGCTTAAAATAGAAGCCATAAGAACGCACCAATTCAAGTCTATGATTCTTACAGGTGAGATGGGATCAGCAGAGTACCGTGCATCTTTTACCTGCCAAGGAGCACTGTCCACAATGTTTCCAGGTCCTCAGCCTCCTCCGTCAACCACCCATGACTGCTCACTGCTCTGCAGTCTCTCGCGAGAACACTCTCACTTACTGCTTCTTTTTCTCCAGTCTTGGAGAGACCTTGCATGGATGAGATCTTTGATCTACCCTGTGGATCAAAGGCAGCAGGCGACCTGGAAGGGAAGCTTGGGGTTACAACAGGGATACCTCGCTGTGGAATACAACACAAGAGTTAGAGAGAGAGAGATACAAAGACAGAGACAGAGAGCAACCTACAGATTGACATAGAGCTTATCTAAGATGTATAAAGGTTATAAAAATCAATTGCAAAACAACATGTTAGTATGGTCCATTTTTGTTAACACACACACACACACACACACACACACACACACACCAGTATATTCATTAAATAAAATGAACACAATATGCCAAACCTTTGAGAGAAGGTTGGGATTGTAGAAAATGTGTTCTTTATTGGCCCTGTGTTTCTGTAATGTCTCGATAGTATTTACAATAATCACATATTACAGTTAGAGTAGTAAAAACAAGAACCATAAAGATTTAAAAGAAAAGAGGAAAGCAGCTGATTCTACAAAGAGAAGCCCCAAGATGCAGACCCAAGGCAGTTTTGCCGCGTACATGACGTAGCAAACATTAGCCTTTATAATAGACTATTATTCTCAATCAAAACCAAGTGTGAACAGAAATGGGGTCAGCACGCTATCTTCAAACACAAACACAGCAAAATTTTCCTCGTAATGGCTTTCAAAGTATTCCCTGATAGAAATACACCTGGAAGAAAACAGACAAAGTCCATCAATCATAAATTTTCACCATTTGATGGATCGTTCACAGCTTACGGGGAATATAATACCAGGAATAATGCATAAGTCTTCATATCATTTATGAATCTTGAATACTTTATAATTCTATATAAATATTAATGCTTAATGAGCTTACTTTTAGAAGCATTTGTTTGTTAAGCATCTAATGGGTGCTTGGTAGTCTAGTTTCACATGTGCCCACCCTTAAGTGTTGATTAATTTTATTTAATAGATATTCTTTTCTTCTTTCACTAGATGAGAAAACAGAGGTTCAGAATGGTTAGGAAACTTGCCACAAGACAGTGACAGAGGTGACCTCATTACCACCATACTGACACCAGGTAAAGTGAGAGATGGATATGTGTGTATAAACGGAATAGAATGTTCCAGCCAGAAGAACGACAGTGATAATCAAACACAAGTCTGTCTTTTCATGGTGGACTCACCTTGGACAACTGGCCCAGAGTTTCCCCAGCTGTTTGGATCGGACACTTCCCTATACATTTTGGGAATAGGGTTTCCCCTGTTTAGGGTTTAACCTCTACAGAGGTTCCCTGAAGTCCACACATGGACTCCCCAGGAAACATTCCTGCGATTCTGAGACTGAGAAATACCTTAGGTCCCTACGAGCTCTGACCCCGTTACAGTCATCGTGAATTCATGAAGAGCAATATTTGAGCAGAAATGACCCGCTCCAAAATAGGGGAAATAACGTGCCCCATTGTACTGACTTACCTGAAATAGTTCTTTCACGTAATCTAGCCATTTGATCCTGAAAGTCGTTCCGTGCATACTTCTGGACTTGAAAGACGTGGTCAGCACACTGATAGTTTAACCCCAATACCCCAATGATGGAGGCGCACGCCCACTGGCATGTTTTACCTTGGAGGTCAACAAACTTCCGGGGTCCTGGAGTTCCGGCTATATTTTTATATCACCACCAGGGGGCAGCAAAGTGCAAATAACGCCTCTCGGGGCCTTGAAAGCTTGGGCTGGTTCGGGAGGAGAATGTGTGTCTCGTTCCCCCTGTGCTTCTCAGGTTTAAAATAATGGTAATGTAATCATTTTCCTTCTGCTCTGGAAACTGTCAGAACTAATTCATTTCGGATGAAGATATACTGACTATTCACATCTGCATCCAAATCAGTCTTTTCAGGATTCAGGTTCTACTCATTAAGCCTCTAGCTCATCTAACCTTTTACTCAAGCCTACTGTGAGCCAGGCACCACGCTGGGACCATAGCCCATCTCCTGCGGAAGCAGACCCTGGACAGCCACACCACCTTCTCAGCGCGACTTTCCCGGCCCCTTGCCCTTCTTTTTCAGTGTCTCTTAAGCACGTTCTCATCTTATCTTATTTTTGTTGGTCTACCCTGCCCCTCTCGCGCCAAAATTTTATCCGTTCTGCTTATTGGTGTATCCCCAGCTCTCAGAACAGTGCCCACACATAATGGAGGCTCAAAACGGTATGTGGCATGAACAAACATAAAGCTTCCGACACATCATGCAGAGGAGGTGGGCACATACACCTTCATCTGATCTAGACACGACAACGTGGCTCGCTCGCGCGATGTTCCATTTCCCATTCCCACCAGCGGTGGATGAGCGTGAGACCCCGTGGCAATAATATTGCTGTTAGCATTCCAAGGAACATCACCTACACTGTCCTTCCACAGAAGAGAGACTACTCGAAGTCAGGGTGGAGGAGAGATCGCCCAAGGCTGCACTGGTCTCCAACGGTTGAGTTGGGTTCCAAGCCAGGACTCCTTACCCTGGTCCACCCTTCTGCCTACCGGGCGTTTTCTTTTTCCTTAAATATCACCTCCTGGAACAACAAATGGCGTATGCTAATAACACGGTCTGCAAAATATTTATTTGGTAATTGGCAGACACAAGACTTGGGCCTCTGTCTCCGGAATCCCCAGACCCACAGTCTCAGAGGCTCCTCTCTGGTCAGCCTCTCTGCATGAGACCCAGTACGTACATCCTAGTGCCTACATAGCGCTGGGTCCTTCAGGAATATCCAGTCGTTTGTTCCTTAACAATCCTGTGTATGTGCTATCATTATCCCCTTCTTTCTCGTGAGAAAATATAATAATGGCATACATTCCACCTACATGGCACTTAGCATGGCCTGGAGATTGTTCTAAGGGTTCCCTTAACAGCCTCTGAGATAAGGACCATTGTTGTTCCCTATTACAGAGGTGGACCCTGAGGTCAAGAAAAGGTAAGAAGCTGGCCCAAGCCACTCTGCAAGGAAGTGGCAAATCCACCCTGTTTCCTTGCTCTGCTCAGTCTCCTCAAAGAGAATAGAGGCTCAGAACTGTGAGGTCCATTGGTCCCATCTGACTCCACTTCTGTGCATGGTTTTTTCACAGTGTTAGTCTACAGGTTTGGGCCAGAAAAGTCTTTTGTCAGAAAGTCACAGGCCTGAAATTCGGCAGCAAAGAAGAGACAGTGGATGTAAAAGCCGCCCAGGCTGCAAACGGTATTTCCTCCCCGGGTCTACTCTCCTCCAATTTGCTGTCATCTGCCAAGATCTTTCTGGGACGCTGAAGCTTTAAGAGCTTTAACTTTGCATTAACCGGCCAAGGGATGGGCTGGACGTTCTGTGTCCACCCTTCGATCTGGGCATCCAGATGCTGGCTCTGCCGTGGGTGTGGGGGACTCCCCAGAGCTTGGCCCTTCCAGGCTAAGCTGGACAGTGAACTGAAGTTACCTCATAGCGACTTGGAAGTGGTGTTTGTGGGAACAAAGCTGGTTCGCTCTGTTATTCTGTCGAACTAATCTGGGCTCCAAGCCCCTTTGAAAGTCATCAGGAGAACACAGCCTAAAAAAGACGGACAGGAAGTAGATCTTTTGCTGGCTGGAGGTGTTCTCGCTGATTGAACTTTTACATCTGGTAGGACATGAAGGAGCAGAAAGGGTTCGGCTCACTAACGCTATACCCTTCGCTCATCTCTGTACATCTGGCTGGAGTTCTGACCTCTGGACCTGGAACGTGCTGATCAATCTCAGAACCTCTTTCTGATGGCAAAACACAATGTGAGACACAAAGGCGCCGGAATCCCACGGACAGGGAATGCGCCATCACACACACTCGATGTACGAATGTGGGCAAGTAGTTTTGCCTCTCTGAGCATCAGTGTCCTGACGCCTTGTCCTGATGCCCAAAGCCTTGTTCATGGGACTGTTGTAAATACCTGGAACTTAATATACGCTCAATAAATGATGACTTAATCTACACTCAATAATATACACTTAATATACACTCAATAAATGACTATATGGGGTTAAAAGCCAAAAAGGGGCAGGTCTGAGCCGGGCTCCACTTCCTGCCATCTAGGTAGTGCCAGACAAATCATTTTCCCTCTTGCAGGGGCCTGACCTGTTTTTCTAGAGTTCCCAGGGGGGTCCCATGGAGACCACTGGAGTCTCCATGGCCAATCTCCAGGAGGAAGACAGGATTTATTGAACATCTACTAAGTACCAGCCACTGATCCAGACACTGTTCCTTCATTCTCCCCCTTAAACGTCTCAGCCACCCCTGATGCAGATACTGCTATCACAAGTTCACAAGCTTCCCAAAGTTGCACTAATGGAGACCGGTAGAATCTACACTGCTGCCCATGTCTGCCTGTGTCCCAAACTCCACTGCTCCCAGATGACCTCAAGACATTGGAAAAATGAAAATTCTTATGGACAAGTCAGGAAGCTTCAGTCTATAAAAAGCTGAAAGGAGGTGCACCTGGGTGGCTCACCTGGTTAAGCGGCTGACTTCGGATCAGGTCATGATCTCATCATTCGTGAGTTCGAGCCCCGCATCGGGCTCTGTGCTGATAGCTCAGCCTGCTTCAGATTCTGTGTCTCCCTCTCTCTCTGCCCCTCCCCCGCTTGACTTTGTCTCCCTCTCTCTCTCTCCCCCCTCTCTCTCTCGAAGATAAATAAACATTAAAATTAAAAAAAAAAAAACCTGAAAGCAAGTATTGCCACTGATAATAGTCACTTTCCAACTCCATTGTGGATGTTCAAATAGGAAGCCAATAAAAAGGGTATCTCCCAGCCTTTTATGATGGATTAATTTATGAGTTAATTTAGCCATATTGGTCTTGCAGAGCAATAAATAATTCAGGAAAAAAAACCCCATAATAAACAATTCCAAATGGTCTTGGAATTCTCCCCACATACTATAGGCTTGGGGCTTCCTTTATTTTATTTATTTATTTATTTATTTATTTATCTATTTATTTATCTATTTATCTGTCTATTTATTTATGGGCATTCCCATATTTTAGCAGATCACTAAATATACTATACTAACATTGGCCAGATCATCACACATGGCAGAAGAAAAGGCAGACTTCAATCACAGCCAAAAACCGCAGAGGACAAAATGAAATGGTTTTTCCTCGGTTTCTCCCCTACTATATTTTCGATGATATCTCCTAAAGAAATGACCAAAACCAACTAGGAAACAGCTACGTATTTCTCGCATTTCACCTGCCCTGGGCAGCAGCTGATGGGATGGAGAGAATCAAGTCACTGAAATGTGCGTGGTTGTTGGCCGATCAGGCAAAGCGTTTCCTATCTCAAGGTTTGGATGGGATGTTGCTGGCCCACTGCGCAGGGCAGAAACTTATCTGTTCTTTCCTAATTGCTAAGTTCCTCTCTTAAAATCCTTCTCCAAGGGAACACTTTAATTGAGAAAGGTCATAAGTTGGAAACTCTGCCAAAAACAGCAGAGGCTGGGAGAATGGACAATAATGTTGCCACAGTAATAATTGGCCACCAGAGCTGATGGGGACAGCCTCTTTCTTCCCCCCTTCCTAAGTCACTATTTTCTATTTGGCTGATTTTTGTTGTAGGGGCATGCAGCAGATTATTAGACATCAAGACCAATCTGTTTCTTTCACTGAAGGAAGCTCTCTTAGTCTTGAACACACACACACACGCACACACACACCTCACAGGAAAGATATTTAAGGGAAATATTTCTGCCTAAACACATCCTTCTTGGTAGAATTCTGTTTTAGAATTTGTCAAATTTCTCCTATGAGAAGCACCAGCCTAGACATTCAGAGGGGCTCAAAATTTGGGGTGAGTAGGTGAGTTGTGTTAGTCAAGGGAGACCAACTGCTGTAACCGACAGCCCCCAAATCTCAGTGGCTTGACGTGATAAAGGTTTCTTTCCTGTTCATGTCACATTCCAGTGACAGTCAGCAGGTAGGGGTGCCCTGTTCCATTCAAGAACCACACTCCTTCATCCAGTGACTCTGCTATCATTTAGGGACCCGGACTCCTTCATTTATGAGCTCCAACATCTTTGAGGACTTTAGAATCTGCCACTGGATACCCTGCATCCAAACAGCAGACAAAAGGAGAGCGAGGAGAGGTGAAGGTGGGAAATTTTAGGGACCAGGCCTCTTAGTGACACACATCTCTGGTGCCCACATGCCCACATTCCACTGTTTGGTCCTCACTGGTTGGTACTGGTTGGTACCACTTAACTGCAAAGGCAGCTGGGAAATGCAGTCTAGCTATGTGCCCAAGAGAGAAAAGGAAATAGGCACTGATGAACAAACACATATCAGTCTCTTTATGACCAAACGTATTGAGCAACTACTGCGACAGCTGGAGTATGTCACAGTTTTTCAGGACAGTTTTATTATGGCTTTCTGTTTGGAGGACATTGAGATATTCTAAACACTTTAATTACTCAGAAAATCACTGCCCTTTCATATAGGAGTTCAGGAAATGAGAGTCAGAGATGAAGTAAAGGTCGGGAATAAGATGAGGCTGAAAGAGGGAGAGCCAATTGTCACCCAACTTGCAGATTTTGTTAAGGTTGGCTTTTCAGGTGGCATCTAAAGGGGCACGTTTGGGATGTCATGTGCTCAAGCACGGAGAACAGTTCGAAGACAAACTCCACAGATGGCAGTTACCAAAGGCTAGTTCCGGAGAAGCCAAAGCCACTGTTGGTTCCAAGGAGAAAATATGGAGCCAGGAACAGAAAATTTAGTCAAAAGGGGTTAAGAGCCAGGAAAATACAGAATCAAAATAAAATTGAAGGCAGTGCCAGGAAGGGCCAAGAAATTCTGCCACAAACATTTATTTCCTCCATTCTCTGAATGTTCATTGAGGACATCCAATGCACCAGGTTCCATGTTGGAGAATACAACTGAAGAGAACTCAGTCCCCGCCTGCAAGAAATCCAAGATTCTCTTTGGACGCTGGCCACAAGGAGTATGGGTGGGCTCGTCTGACCTAAAGTGCAGAGTGAACGGGAGAGGCAGGGCTCTTCCTGAAGAGATTTGACAAAATGGCAGCTTTAACAGCTGCCACGATGCCTTCACACGCTCGAAACAAAAGACCCTCCCCCAGTGTGGCTTGCCTCCACCCAAGAAATTCCGAAGTCCTCCACAGCCAGCCCACCCCATGGAAATGCTGAATCAGGAAATTGTAAAGTTGAAAGTGGTCTTATAAATCACTTAGTCTGACCTTTCTGTTTTCCAGAAGAGGAAAGGAAATCTGTGACGTGGCAGTTCCCAGCGGACTGCATGTAGACAAGCTCCACAGACTCACCTCCGTACCACGATCATGCAGTCAGCCCCATTCCCTTGATGTGCGTGTGATCTATGTGGCATGGAAATTATTAAAACAGTTTCTTTTCACGAACATCTATTGAACCCCACTCACTTTCTTGATGATCGGCCTTCCTGTCTCTGATGTCTTTTCCTTTACACACGTACCTGTGCCTCGCTCCAGTTTCCAGGGGTGGTCACACTCTCCTTGCTGGATCTCTTTGGAATGTGTATGACCTCTCCTCCATTTTAATAGGTGTAGTTGAGTTTTCTCAAACAACAACTGCATCTGTTAGCATCTTAGCGAGAGGGAGACAGCACGTTTGGATGAAGGTATTGATAAAATGTTGGTAAAGGACAAACGTATTTCCAAAGGCTTGGATGGGGTGAAAGGAAACAATAGTGCCATGCGTTAACCCAAGCTCACCACACAGGGGAGCCATTACCACCTGTACCACCAGGAGGGGCAGGTCGGGAGAGTGGTTACCTCCAGGACAGAGCCAAAGACTGAAGCCGTGGCTTTGGGTGGAAGGGTTTGACCAACAGACTGTGAGCTGCCTGGGAAGGAGCAGAGGAAGGAAAACAGACCTCCGTCTTCTCCTGTCTTCATCTCCCAGTGGAGAGCCTGATCAGATGTCAGAGGTCAAGGGAACGTATTGGTGAGGTAGATGAAAGTCATTTCCCAGCTCCAGAACAGAATGAAGAAGAGTGGGGCTGATGTGCAGGGGAAATCATGGGGTACCCAGCCCTCCCACCATTGCCAGGCACTACGCTATCACTGCACGTAGAGGAGCTGAGAAAATGGTCTTGGTCCTTGACTTCACAGAATGTAGAGGGCAGTCAGGGAGAGAGAAAATAAACAAGTCTGCGCACTAATGAACTTTGCTAAGTGTGTGAAGGGAAGAGTAGACTCCACTTCCAAAGGTCTTTCTGTGAATTTAACGTTTAATCTGAGGCCTGAATAATGAGAAGGAGTCAGTCAGGTGAGCAAAGAGCATGCAAATGAAGGCCTTTGACACATGGCAGCTCTTTAGACATTTGATTCCTTAAACTTAACTTGAATTTCTGTGAAGTACGTAAGTGGTATTTTTTAGGAGTCACCCCCCAGATGTTAGAGTTTTCCAGGTCACATGGAAGGAAGAGTGGCTGGGGAGTCAGGAGGCCTGTTTCACTAGCCCTGCCTCTGCCCCTCCCTATCCAGAGACTTTGCCTGGGTCACTGGGTGTCTCTTTGCCTCCATTTTTTATCTGTAAAATAAAGATGTTGGCTTGTTGGCCTCCAGAGTCCCGTTTGGTTCTAAAATCCAGTGTTGGTCATGGATTTTGTTCATGTTTTTGAAGATGCTTTTTGACGCTTTTCAAAATTCTATTTTCTGCTACGTGAATGCCCAAGAGCAAGTTAAATTTTCTTTAGATCTTCAGATGAATGGCAGTTGAATGAGATCTGCACTGAACACGAGCTGGACTCCATGCACAGTTCTACAGGGATTAAATAATATTCTTTGGTATTTGGCCAAAGGAAAAAAACACAAAGTCATAAAACTAAGGAAAGAGGCTCTGGTTATGGGCTTTGGTTTTTAGGAAGTATATTTTATAAGATCAGAGAGTATCTGGGTCATCTCTCTGACCCACCCCCCTTCCAAAGCTCAGTTCCCCCTACAGCAACCCCACCTTGCTTATATAGTCTGGAGTCAAACACTGAGGAAGGTCATGATGTTGCTGGTTAACTCTGGCTTCACCGAATGTCCCCTTGTATCAATTTGAAATCTGTCCCCAAGATGTTCCTTCAGATTCCCCATTATTCTGCTTTGGGTCCTGTGGAATTGGATGCGTTTCAGAAACTCTAATTGCCTTGATTCATCTTCCCTCCAGATTTCCAAACACTCCATTCTGTCATCCTGGAACACTGTTCTCTTCCTCTCAAAAAAAACCTCCCAGCTTCTCCCTCCAAAGAGGGATACTTCAGGTCTCAACTGAAACAGCTTTTCCACGGGACAGCCTCTCTGCACTCTCCAAATTAATCAGATCCCTCCTTGTCATTTGAGCTGAGCAGCAGATTCTCATATGCCTTTGCTTTATCACCCTTCTCCATCCAGGACTTACGACCCGAAAAGAGCCCAGACCACGTTTGCTTCTCTGTGCTGGCATCTCAAGCAGTGAGGGACATCTGGATCATCTCCTTTGGAATGAGGGATTTTGAGAAGGTCTGGGTTTTGCTGATAATTTTGGAGTCCACAGACTACAGTTAGGACTAGGAACACCTTACTACAAAGATTTAGATAACTGACCTACCACCCCCATGGGCTGTCTCTGGATGTCTGTCTCTAGTTGGTGAGAACACTTTAAACAATGTGATGAAAAGCCAAGTATCTGTTGTGGCTGAATCTGAATTGTTTTCTATGTGCCACCCATTGTAAGCAATGATATATTGAGTCAAAACAGCAAGTTTCCAAACAGTGTCCACTGTGAATCTTATTTTTGTGAGAAAAGGCTTATCCATACTCACACATGCACAGAGAAGGTCCCAGTGTTTGTGGATCTATAGTGGTGGGATATAGAAGTGTTTAGAATCTAGGGGTGTCTGGGTGGCTCAGTTGTTTAAGCGTCAACTTTGGCTCAGGTCTTGATCTCACAGTTCATGAGCTCAAGCCCCATTTCAGGCTCTGTGCTGACAGCTCAGAGCCTTCTTTGGATCCTGTCTTTCTCTCTCTCTCTCTCTCTCTCTCTCTCTTTCTGCTCCTCCCCTACTCATGCTCTGTCTCTATTTCTCTCTCTCAAAAATGAACATTTGAAAAATTTAAAAAAACAAGAAATGTTAAGAATCTCATAATAAACTCAAAATAGTATAAATCCATCAAAACTTAAAAAAAACTGTCAGGATTCAAAGGACTTGAAATCTAGAGGTCTGGGCAAATGTTCGTCTTTGTCTATGTTATAGCTGGAGCCACCTTGGTAGCTAATGAGAAATACTGTCCATCCTGGGGTCCACATGACTATGTGCACTGGCCTTATGTGAGGGACTTTAAGGATTTGTCAGTCTAAGACTTATTAGACTATTTTTCATTTTTGTTTTCATATCCTCAAACAGCGTCAACCAAACTTTCATTAGGCAGAGACACAGAATGGGAAACCTTTCTAAAAATCAACAACTTTGGAACTAAATGTTAGATACGATTAAGGGTTATGAAGAAGGCCATGCTATTACCTGAAATAATATGAAGTGTGAATTTCAAAGTGAGAAATGCATGAAATGAGACAAGAATTTGCCAAAGTCATCATATAACCTGGGAAGGATAATGAAAACCTTGAGGAAGAAAAAATCCAGTTACTTGGTTACAAGATGGGCATCGCAAAGGTGTTCTTCAACTTACACATTGCAGATTCATGTGTTCCAAGAACACATTCCACACTACTTTAGGTTTAATTCCTATAAAAGAAACAGCTTCCCAGTTTGCTCCTTTTGAATTAGGTGGGTTCTTTCAGAACCCATCCTTCACATCAAATGGAATTATACAGATAAAATCTAGGGTGATATACATTAAACTATTAAATTTGGGGCTTTGGGGGGGTAGAATTATAAGTGACATGTGTTTTCTCTATACTTATATCTTTTCCTAGTTTTTAAAAATTAATATTCATTGACTGTAAGTAAATAAATGAAGTGTTACATAATCTGTTTCTAAGAAAGGACTAACGCCAGAGGCAGTAGACCGTTGAAGCCAGCGGCATCTGTACCGTCTGGAATATTTCCTTCATGCCAATGTGTCATGGCCTGACACAGCACAGATGTGCCCCAGCATCCTTCCTGTTGGAGGGGTTCTCCTAACCACCAAGAGTAGTTGGCTCCTGAGGATACATGTTTTGATTGTGTACATCAGGCAGGAAAAGGAGAGAGGATGGGAGGGAAAGAAAACCACTCCCCCGTGTCTTTGGCCTGTTTTGGAGACTAAGAAACTATGAACTGGTATGAGTCTTAAGTCTCAGAATGCTTCAGAAGACATTTTTATTACTTCATCTAAAAGTAGGTTCCCTTTCTAAGTTTTTTATCTGAGACAAATCTTTAAGTAAAATTCCACATCAATGTCCATCTCCTAGGTTAGGGTCTGAATCAGTCTTCTGTCCGAATTTTTCGCAGAACCAGCTGTGAGAGAGTCTCTTGATCTGGAAAAGGGATGTGGCCCTCTCGGGACTCTCTGGGAATAAAGAAAGAAGATGGAGGAAAAACAAACCTTTATACAGCCATTTCTCAAAACATTCTTCATTCATTCTTATCACTAGCTCTAGGGATGAGCAGCTGGCCAGGCCATTCAGAGATCCTTCTACTTCCTGGCCCCAGTGGCTGACTTCGGGATGGGCACCTGAACCAGACCAGGCCAACCAATCACTCCCCAGGTCTTTTGCTGAAATTATCTGAAAAGAGATGCCCTCTTTTCTCTAGGATCATGCTCTGGGAAGATAATACAATTCCAGAGCTCCTCTGAGCCCTCTCAGCCTCCTCAGGAAGAATGAAGCAACATTGAAGGAAATGGGAGGCAGGCCTCAGAGCATCATTTGAGCATTTGGTCCAGTCTCCGAGGCTAGGTGCACCCCTTGAGCCAGCCAGATGCCTGACACAACAACTTTACTTTTTTGATGAAAGTTATTTTAGTTGACTTTGAATGGTGGAAGGAAATGCTTGCAAATTGGAAATTCCTGAGCAATAGAATAGATCTAGGAGTGAATTCTACTCGAATAAAAAAGAAACATTTCTTAAGACTCAGACTAACTCATTTTTCTAGTTATCAGAACTCTGAGGCTATATATTTGCTACTTGGTTTGACATATCCCAGCTAAGACAGACTTCTTGGTTTCTGATATTAATAAGTGCCATATTTTGAGCACCCATTATTGAGTACCAGGCGTTCTATTAGGCACAATGTTTACATGATCTCTAACTTCACCATGACCTTCAAGGCCCGTATTACTAACCTTGTTTTATAAACAGAGTAACTAAAGTGGAACAGGATGAATAAACGTGCCCAAAGTCTCCCAGCTAGGGACGGGCAGGGCTGGCAGACGAACACAGCAGTGACTGGTCCTAAGCCACATGGCTTTCCATCACGGTGTGTTGCCACTTGTCTGCCAGGATCCCCTCTCTCTCTATCTTCCTCTCTCTAAAAGCCTATTGGACCCTCACCTCTGTCCAATCAGTGTGGCTGGCCAAGGAGTAATGTCAGGGTCCGTCAGGGTCCACCAGAGTCATATGCTACTGATCCATGGTCTAGTTTTGTTCAGAACTCCACCAACTTCTTCAGTTTCTCTGATCTTGACCACTACCTTGTCCCAAAATCTATTTGCCAAATAGAATTCTTAGAAACCCTATGGGGCACCTGGGTGGCTCAGTTGGTTAAGCGTCTGACTTCAGCTCAGGTCATGATCTCGCAGTTTGTGAGTTTAAGCCCCACATTGGGCTCTGTGCTGACAGCTCAGAGCCTGCAGCCTGCTTCAGATTCTGTGTCTCCCTCTTTCTCTCTCTGTTCCTCCCTCACTTATGCTCTGTCTCTCTCTCTCTCTCTCTCTCTCTCTCTCTCTCTCTCAAAACTAAACATTAAAATAAAGAAATAAAGAATTAAACAAGAAAAGAAAAAAATTAAAAGAAAGAAGAAAATTAAAAGAAAACAAGAAAATTAAAAAAGAAATCCCTGTGTGGTCCATTTAAGTTTCTAGAACTGTCCTGATTGTGAACATCAGTCACCACCTAAGAAGCAAGCTTCCCTAAGCACTTATTGATGTTCTTTGTTTTAAACTGCCCCCCTCAGTCCATTTTTCGCTCCTGATTCTATTTTGCTTCCCTCCTTGCTACTGACTTGACTAAGTCATTTGCCAGTTCCTGTGATTCTCTCCTGTTAGAAGTGGGACTTGTTCCACCCACCCCTCACCAAACATAGCTCCTCTTCAACTGTCCGCAGAACACCCCTCCCTCATTGACTTAGACCCACAGCCTTCCTACTCCCGCCCAGCCTCACAAATGGCCATTTTCTTGGGCTTGTTCTTGCAGGATCCATAAGCATCAGCTGGGCAACTGAATCAGCATTCCCAGAAGAAAATGGGATGAGGTGATTTGCAGGTGTGTTACTAGGTCCTCTGAGAAGTAAACAAGAAAGGATTAAATGTGCTGCAATTTTGTTGGAGAAATGCCCATGTAAGAGAGCATAGAGAGGGATCCAGGTGAGGTGGGGAAGCCATATGAACATCATGATAGTCTAAGTGAAAGACAGAAGCAGACGAGGTTAGGTGGAAGCATAGACTGTTCACCATCAAGTCAAAAGAGGATTCAGCAAAGGCATCAGCAAGTCCTTGAGATAAAGTTGCCCCTCAGAGAAGTGCCTGAGTCTCAGTATCTCCAGCACGCCCAGGCCTTCAGCAAGATCTATCTGTGGGAGGCACATCTTGGGCACAAACACAACAGTGGATTTCAAAGCCCAGCAGGTAAGCCCTTACTGAACTCTTCTCTCAGTGGTTGAAGGTCTAGAGGCTCATTCTCATGAGCCCCACAGATGGAAAGACTGTCATGGTGGATTCCATTCAGTTATATATATGGAGTGCTTATGTGTATGTATGCAAATATGTATATCCAAGACCAATATGGATGGAGTATCTATGTGCCAGGTGCTGTGCTGTATTAAAATCAAGGCCGATTTTCTAAAGTAAGCCTAATCACGAAAGATTTTGGGGAGCTGGATGGTCATGGAAATTCTCATCAGCCTCCCGAAAAAAATGGGGGTTACTCCAGAGCTACTAGGATTTGCCTCTGATTCTTTAGACTCTGTGAAAGCCAATCCTGCTTGGGGAGTCCAAAATGTGGGGAAATTAGTTATATATGTACTACAGAGTATTACAGAAAGGCAGCTTGCATGATGATATAGTGGTTTTCTAGCTGTTCCAAGTGGCTCAGGAGTTCCCTAGAAAGTGACTCATAAGCACCCCGGGGAGTCAAGGAGAAGTCCATTTGGTGGAACTCCAGACCTATCAATATCACGTTAACCAGAGCAGCTGTCCACTTAGTATTTCTTGCCCTGGAATCACAAGTAGGATCTATTTGTTTAAAAAAGCATGACATAGAATTGTAAAGTATAATTTGCAATGGAATCAGGTGAATCAGATTCTCATTCATCTCCATTTCCCCAGATCCTAGCACAGTGCATCACATATAGAGATATTTAGTAAATGTTTTGTAATAAATTAGTATATGAACAAATCAGCGAATGAATGGAGTTAGCCCATGTGAATTTATTCTCAGAACTGTCCCCATTTTACTGATCACAACTTGATGTTCTCAGAGCGTGCATTGACTGGTCATGGCTAAGAGATTGCCCACTGGGAGCACTAACATTCAAATCCAGATCATTTGAATCCAAACCTAGAGACTTTCTATTTTTTTTATTTTGTTTAAGTTTATTTATTTTGAGAGACAGAGAGAGTGGAGGAGAGGCAGAGAGAGAGGGAGGGAGAGAATCCCAGGCAGACTCTGTGCTGTCAGTGCGGAGCCCAATGCAGGGCTCGAGCTCATGAACCATGAGACCATGACCTGAGCCAAAACCAAGAGCCGGACGCTTAACTGACTGAGCCACTCGGGTGCCTCCAAACCTAGGGACTTTCATGCTACACTCCTCTGCAGAAACTATGTGTTCTAGGGTTCTCTTTAAAATCTCCCCTCTACCTCCACAGTGTTTAACTATAGAGAGTCTAAGACTCTAACATTTCCAGTTTGTCATTGTTTCTCTCTATGAGCTACTGGCAACAACTACTCTCTATTTCCAGTTGCCCATGAGCTTAAAAAAATAGCATGTACTCTGCTTACTTGTACATTCCTCAGAGGGCTTTCAAATGCTCAGAGACTATATGCTCTCATGGTACAAATGGATTACAGGCCTGGGGCAAGGGAATGTGCAATCTCACGGGTTGTCTTGAACCAGAATGGAATTATTAAACTGTGGGCTGCTGCTGATGATGTAAGAGACCACTTAGTGAGTAGGTGGGTTTTGTTTGTTTGCTGTGATTCTTGCAGGAAATTGATCTTCTTAGTACTTAAATTTTTGGATTGTGTCTTTGGTGTGAAATTTACATGGAAGAAAAACTTTGGAAAATTAGACTCACTTGGATCATAGAAAATAATAATAATTAGCTACTTTCCCTGGGGACCAGATGCTGTGCTCACGCTCCATGAAAATTACCTCATTTAATCCTCCAACAGCCCTAACAGTAGTTACAATTAATATCATGGTTTTATAGATAAGGAAATTGGGTCTCAGATGGTAACTTGGCAAAAGAAATACAGCTAGTAAGTGAGGAAGTTGACCTTTGCAGTTGACCTGCAAACCTTAGTGGGGCACAATTAAAACACAAATGCAGGTATTAAGGGCAGGATTCTATATTAATTCTGGTTAAATTTTATATACAATAAGAGAGAGGGAAGTTGTTAATAGCGTATTTTTAAATTTTTCTTAGATTAGATTTCAGCTCTTAATAGCAATAAGCATATTAGTCAATATGTCATATCATTGGATTACAGGGAAGTTTTAAAAGGTTAATCTTGGAAACCTCATTAGAGTCCCTGGCTTCCCAGTTTCTGAAAGTCTTTTCCCTATTAGATTCATCCCACTTGCTGACATGATAAATGATCATAGTTTAAGGAGTCTCAATTCCCACATTTGTTTCAGTTCTTCTACTAAATCCACATAATTCTTCGACATCTTTGCAAATGTTCTTAAAAAATGTCTGTTCATGGACTATAATAACAAAAAACTCCACTGTTAAGATACACTGATGGCGGAATACCTCATTTGTGGAGTTCAATTTCTCATTAATGTCTTTTACAAAACCAGTTATTACTAACACTTCCTTGAGTTACTCCTAAAAGAGCTCACCATATCCTGTATGGTGTGTTAATACATATTTATGTTAGTGTGGCCCTCCATTAGGACTTCAAAAAAACTATTTATATTTCATCTTTAAGGTCCATTCAGAGAAAAGAGCAACACATCCCATTAGGGATTCCTTCAATCCAAGGTACAAGACAAACTCCTATTAAAAATGAACATATTTTTTAGAATTTACAAAGTACCCAAAGATAGCATCTGTTAAAGGAAAGAGCAAGTAGACTCAGTAAGTAGGATAATTCTTATCCAAACAACTTACAATAGCGGAGAAATATGAAAGGGACTTTAAAATAAGTAAAGCATGTTTCAATAGTCAAGTAAAGAAATAAAGCAATAAGTAAGGCAGGACTTTTTAAAGTAAAATTATAAGGTAGATTTTTTAAATGAATCCAAAAAATCTAGAACTGAAGCATTACAGTAGATAAAATAAAAACTCATTAAATAGTGGACTAGACAGTCAAAGAGAAAACAAGAAAACTGTAGAATAGAACTGAGGAAATCGATCAGAAAGTAGCCCAAAGAGAGAAGGAGATGGGAAATATGAAAATGAAGTGAAGGCCTATGAAATAAAGAAGGACAGGAATGAATAGCTATCTAATAATAATTACAGAAATCAAGAGAAGAGAGAACAAAGAGATAAATGTTAAAAGAAAATTAGAATATTTTCAAAAAAAAGAATAATTGAGTTCCCAAGACAAAAAAAAAAAAAAAAAAAAAAAAGCATACCTCCCAAAAAAAGCATACTCTTGAGCAGGAAAAAAGTAAATATACTGAATAATCACACAATATAGAAATGATAGAACATCAAAGAAAAACTGGAAAATCTTACAATCATTAGATAGAGTGATCAAGTGACCTTTAAAGACATCTCTTCAGAGGCAATAAATAACAGAAAATACTCAAATAATCCTACCAAAGTGCTGAAAAGGAAGAAAAACTCCTGTAATCTAACCTTTATTCAAGAATAGGAAGGCACCTGGTGGCTTAGTTGGTTGAGCATCCAACTCTTGGTTTTGGCTCAAGCCATGATCCTAGGGTCATGGGATCAAGCCCTGTGTCTGGCTCCATGCTGAGTGTGGGGCCTGCTTGAGATTCTCCCTTTCTCTCTCCCTCTGTCCCTCTCCCCTGCTTTCTCTCTCTCTCAAAAAAGAGTAGGAATAATAATGCATTCTCAAATGAAGATATTCACTGAAAAACTGATAGAAGGGTGTAATTCAGTGCATTGGTTATGAATACTTTCTACTGCAATTTTAGAAAACTTAACTAACTGTAAATGACACATATAGGAAATCTTTCTCTTCTAAGAAGTAGAGAGGAAAGCAGCTGTTGATTCACTTACTCATTTATTCATTTACTCAATAAACATTTACTGGGCACCCACCTTATGTCTCCCTATGTGCCTACCAAATGAGGCTTACATTCTATGCTGACCACCCAATTTATAATTGAAAATATCCCTTACCTTTTTACTTCCATGCCCCTTACCTTGTTTTACTTTTTCTTTTTTCCATGGCATTATTATTATCATATTATTATCATGTATTATTGTTGTATTATTATTATGTATTATTGTTATGTCTATTGATTCATGTTTATCTCTCTCTGCTGAATCACAAGCTTGAAGACAGAGATCTTTGTCTACTTTGTTTATTAATGAATCCCAAATTACTAGACCAATGCCTGGCCATAGCAAGTGCCAAGTGTTGTGTGTGTGTGTGTGTGTGTGCGTGCATGTGTGTAATATATATATATATATGTATATATATATATATATATATATATGTATATATATGTATATATTATATATAACATATATATGTTATATAATAAATATATATTTTTGTCTATATGTAATAAATATATATTTAAGCAAATAGCATAAATAAGCTGTTAGGTAGACAGAAAACAAACAAATAATCAAGTAAAATCTGATATAATACCAGAATTGGTCTTTCTCAGATTCTCTTTGTCTTTGCTTTATGCCCACCACCTCCTCATAATAAGATGGTGTCTTCAGGTCTAGACATCAGGCCTCTATTCAAGGTAGGAAAAAAGAGGGAGTCAGGGTAGTCATTGGTCATTACTATTATTCTAGGTACAAAAAAGGTTGGGAAATCAACTATTTCACTCTTACAGCTCTTGTGATGGAGGCAGCCGTAGAAAATGGGGTTGACTTCGGAACCTGGGTGAGCCCAACTATGTCAGTCACATTCAGTATGGAGGGATTAAAACCTGAGAGGAAAGAGATACTAAAAAATGATAATTTGGGGCGCCTGGGTGGCGCAGTCGGTTAAGCGTCCGGCTTCAGCCAGGTCATGATCTCGCGGTCCGTGAGTTCGAGCCCCGCGTCAGGCTCTGGGCTGATGGCTCGGAGCCTGGAGCCTGTTTCCGATTCTGTGTCTCCCTCTCTCTCTGCCCCTCCCCCGTTCATGCTCTGTCTCTCTCTGTCCCAAAAATAAATAAAAACGTTGAAAAAAAAATTTTAAAAAAAATGATAATTTAAGTCCATCTTCAAAAGAAAATAAAACAACATTTTTTTGTTTTGTGTAATATCTCAAGGGTCATTATCACTAACCCACAGTCTGAAGGAAGACATGATGAACGGAAAGAAAGAAACTGAGGAGGAACAAGACAGCAGACTGCCATCTATGATATCAAGGCCTGTTTCAGACATCTGGAAAAATGTTTTTTCCTCAAACCGCTTTTCCCCCCCAAACTTGAATTCACTCCTAATAAAACCAAGGCCCTTAATGACCAAAAGGCAGAGAAATCCTTCCTCCCACTTCTAGATAAAATTGTTTCCTTGGTTTTATCAGCACAATCGCCTTAGGATAAGAAGGAACTAGCAGTTGAGATGTAAGACAGGACTCCATTTGTGCAGAAGGCTGGAGTTGACTCCATTCTCCTCTGGGTCCCTGCGAGATCATGGAATGTGTTCTGGCTTCATTCACAAGTGAAGGGACTGCAACTGCCCCCTTGGGTTTTACTTCTTTTTTTTTTAATTTTGGGGGTTTTTTAAAAATTAAAAAAATTTTTTTAACGTTTATTTATTTTTGAGAGAGAGTGAGAGAGAGACAAAGCATGAGCAGGGGAGGGGCAGAGAAAGACAGAGACACAGAATCTGAAGCAGGCTCCAGACTCTGAGCTGGCAGCACAGAGCCCGATGCGGGGCTCGAACTCACGGAGTACGAGGTCATGACCTGAGCCAATGTCAGACACGTGACTAAGCCACCTAGGCACCCCATTTTTTTTTATTTATGTTTTTTAATTTAAATCCAAGTTAGTTAACATATTGTATAATAATGATTTCAGGAATAGAATTTAGTGATTCATCTCTTACATACGACACACAGCACTCAGCACAGCAAGTGCCTTCCTTAGTGCCCATCACCCACTTAGCCCATCCCCCCACCTTCCAGCAACCCTGTTTGTTTTCTATTGTTAAGAGTCTTTTATGGTTTGCCTTCCTCTCTGTTTTTATCTTATTTTTCTTCTCTTCCCCTATGTTCATCTGTTGTGTTTCTTAAATTTCATATATGAGTGAAATCAGATGATACTTGTCTTTCTCTGACTGACTTATTTCACTTTTTGGAAATCTGTTTAGAAGGGTATGTACCCTCCTTGCCACTCATACACAGGGGGACCCCAAGGATAGGCCTATGTGATGTCCCAATTAATAAACATATCATGTAAAATGTTACTTTATTAACAGCACTCGTTAAAACTCTGACCTAAAAAAATTTTTTTTAATGTTTATTTATTTTTGACAGAGAGACAGAGAGAGACAGAGCGTGAGTGGGAGAGGGGCAGAGAAAGAGGGAGACACAGAATCCGAAGCAGACTCCAGGCTCCCAGCCGGCAGCACAGAGCCCGACGCGCCCCTCAAACTCACAGACCACAAGATCATGACCTGAGCTGAAGTCGGACGCTCAAACGACTGAGCCACCCAGGAGCCCCCTCTGATTTTAAAAGAAAGGAGGCCGAAATGTCTCCTGCTAGGAGGAAAATGTTGGATTGAGGTTTGCAGGCTTTAATCCGGACCCAGGCCCTACTCAAATCCCTTCTCCCTAACTTGGTGCCATGGCTCTGTGACCTGATTCTGGCCACACTAGGGAGAGATGCAAAGGGGGCAGCGGGAGGAGAAAAGAAGGCCTGCATCCGACTGAGGATGGATCTGTTTGAAGGCAAGTCACGCCAAGACTCGGATTAAAATGTACGCACAAGGGAAACTCACATCAAAGGCAGATAGTGAGAAAGTGGATGCAGGACTGGCTTGGACCGCCTGTGGGGCATCAGCCTCGCAGACAGAGCCACCCAAACCTGGACGTAGCAGTTTCTGTTGAAAGAGTGGGTCTGGGTAGTTTCCCACTCAGTCCTATTTTTCTGACCAAATCATTAGAAGAGATGCCGTGGCCTTGGACACTGGATTCTCTCTGGGTGAGAGAAAGTGGTCCTCCAGTGGGAATTCTGGGTGCCCTGCCATCCATGGAGAGCCCGCTCTTTCTCAAAGGCATTTGTTGTTTGTTTGTTTGTTTGTTTGTTTGTTTGTTTTTGGCATCTGGGTCTCCCTGCTCCACCATGCTTTCTATTCAGGCAGAGTTTGCTGCTGGTTTCCCATTAAATCTAAGGAACAGTCATTCCTTTCCACGAACACCCCCTTCAAAGCAGAAAGAGGAGACGTTTATAGCACTGGTGAAAAGGGGAAGACCCTAGAACAAGCTAGACCTGATTTTAAAGCCTAATTTCTGAGGGTTTCTTCATCCTCGAGGATGATGCCTGCCCAGCCTGCAATGCTTCCATGAGGACTAAAGATAATGTATGTAGCGTTGTCAGCACGGTGCCCTGTAAGGACCATGTGCATCATAAAGGACTCCTGTGTATTCTGATGCCTGTTTTACTGGGTGATGCTCTTTCCTGTTACCTCACCAGCCTCACGTGCACACGTGCACACATGCACACACACCCCTGAATGTTCAGGTCCTGTTGGGTAGACAAGTCAGGGAAGTACTGTGTATATATCAGCTATGTTGATCCCGAGTTCCTGCCAGGTTTTATGCTACAGAAAATGGAGTGGTGAAAATGTAGCTCTAAACCATTCCAAAGGCTGCCCAGGGCTGTGTAAAATACTCGTTTGTTTCATCACTGGGGAAAGAATAATGGACTAGGGATCAGAGTTTATGGACTTGCTTCTGCCAACAACACGTATTGTCTTTACATCAAGAACATGCGGTGCAGGTGCATCAACCAAAGACTCTGCATGTCTCCTCTCAGGGGTATGGTGTCTGAACACAGAGGGCCTTTCCCCACCCCTCCTGCCCATCCCCAGAGGAGAAAAAAAAGGTCCCAAATGTGTGGCATTGAGAGAAAGAACTTAGCCACGGCTCCATGCCCCACCTCCATTAGTGGGCACATTACTTCCTGATCCTGGATTTGAGGAGCTTACAGGGGAGCACTTGGCCTCTTCCTGATGGGTGAGTGGTTGAGAGAGTCCACCCCCGAAGGACAAAGGGAATAGAGGTCACATGGAAACCCATGCAGTTACAGTCACACCACATTCCTTCAGGGCAGCCTTAGGGCAGTAAGACCAGTGTTTCAATCTCTACCTGTGTGATTCTTGCAGCTGTCTTTGAAGGGGTTCCCGACACTGGAGAGCATGGGGGGTGTTATTTAATGGTCCCCTTGAGTCCCAACTATAGGTATTTCCATTTCCATCTTAGTACATGAAGGAGCTGAGCTCAGTGAAGTTATGTAACCTGCAGGGCTGTCCAGACAGCAGGTGGCAAAGGAGAAGCTGAAGCCAGGCCCCTTTGACCTCAGAGCCTGTGACCCACCTTCCATTCTATGCTGTCATCCCCAGAAAGCAAATGTCCATCCTTGAGTTAAGTTAAACCACCAATTTCCTTTTCACAGCACAGTCTGGAGAACTTTCCCCTCCTGCTCTCTGTTTTCACATCAGCAAAATCAAGAGATTGGACTAAACACCAAGAAAGTTCCTCTCAGAGCAAAGATTTTTCTTCCTCTGTCCATAAACCTCTGAAAACAGAAGAAGTCACATCTTATAAATTTCATTCTAATGAAATGTATCAACTTATAAATCTACAGATTAATAATTTTAAAAAATAAAAATAAAAGCAGAGCTGGTCTGGCCAGGTGGCAGGTGAGGACGTGTAGCCAAATGCTTCCAGCGATCACCATCACCTTGTCAGACTGTGAGACACCTCAGCACAAATCTGGAGCACCCTGAAACCCAGCCAGAAATTCACTCAGGTAGAACAGGAATAACATGAGCTTTGGGGCCAGAGGGCCTGGGTTTGAGTCTCAACTACCACATTTACGAACAGTGTGTTCTGGAGAAGTCATGTGACATTCCTGAGCCTTGGATTGTCGTCTTTAGGAGGAGTCTTACCATCTTCATGGTGGCTATGACACAGATTGTTTTGGGAAATGTCAAACTGCACACATGTTAGTCATTAGTATCAATAAGGTAGTGTATTATTTTGTGACTGATAGGCCATAGTTTCCTATGAAAATTACCAGATAGTGCCATCTTAGACATGGTATCTTAGAGACTCAAGCTTTGTGGAAAATCAACGACTCGGGCCAAGCAGGGTTAAAGGCAAGTGGGAGCAAAGAGGCCGATCCGTGGAGCCTTGCTGACACAGTCCCTCCCTGGGGCTGCGCTGTCAGCAGAGTGGGAGGAGACCCACAGGATCTCAGCCTCTCACTAAAGCTCTCCACGCAATTGTTGAACACATGTGTTTTCCATGTCATGCAACTTTGTGCTGTGATTTGAAACTTTTGCGTCTGGCAAAGAGCTGAATTTCAAGATGGAATGTTGGTATATTAGTTACTTCCCTTCCTTCTACTGACTTTAGCAGATTGGACATCATTTTCCCAATGAACTTTAAGTGGCCTTTAGGAAGTGCACCTGCTGTTGGGGTGCCTGGGTGGATCAGTTAAGCATCTGACTCTTGATTTCAGTTCGGGTCATGATCTCAAGGTTCATGAGTTCGAGACCACATTGGGCTCTGCGCTGACAGTGCAAAGCCTGCTTGAGATTCTCTTTCTCCCTCTCTCTGACCCTCCCCTACCTTCTCCCTCTCTCTCTGTCTCTTTCTCTCTGTCTCTCAAAATAAACAAATAAACTTAAGAAAAAAATTTTATAAAAAGGAAACGCACCTGCCGTATGACATTTAAGACAGTTGATCTCTTCCCCCTTCCCTGCGTCTATTGCAACTTGTATATTCTTGTATCTACACTGGATTCTCATGTTTCCCAGGAGCTAGTCTCTGTAAAGTCACTACAAACACTAACCTGATGAATAGCGAGCCATTGTTTTTTTTTTTTTATTTTTTAAAATTTTTTTTTTTCAACGTTTATTTATTTTTGGGACAGAGAGAGACAGAGCATGAACGGGGGAGGAGCAGAGAGAGAGGGAGACACAGAATCGGAAACAGGCTCCAGGCTCTGAGCCATCAGCCCAGAGCCTGATGCGGGGCTCGAACTCACGGACCGTGAGATCGTGACCTGGCTGAAGTCGGACGCTTAACCGACTGCGCCACCCAGGCGCCCGCGAGCCATTGTTTTTAAAGGAAAAAAAAGGGCTAGGTTCCTGCAAACTTCTGGTCACATTTTTGTCAACTGATCAATACATAACCTTGTTTCATGTATGTTTTCTATTTAAAGATACCTTATCTATTTTGTTGATTCATTGACACTGAGTTCATGGCCAAAAGTACTGTAACTCATAAGTGAACAAAGCTTGTGTAATGCATATTTTTCCAAACGGCACATCACACCCCAAGGGTTGTTGAACTTAGGAATACTACACTGCACTTCAGCATTGAGGGAATTACCACAAAAAAGTAAAAACATGCAAAACCCATGGCACCAAACTGTCTGTGGAAAAAACACCTGATCCTTGTCCAAGAACTGAGACAGCAAGGCAGAGCAAATCTTGTCCAACCTAGGCTGGCAGCGTGCATTGTGCAACTCAAAATTTTCACTGCTCTCTGCATATCTGCAAATGACCTGGAAAGAAAGCAATGTGACCTGGAGATTACAAACAAATTTTAGCAAATAAACTCCACAAACAACACAAACATAGACTCCACAAACAACGAGGACTGACTGTAGCTCTCTACTGCAAAGCTGTTAGGAATTAATTGACCCAAACTAAGTAAAACGCTTAAAACTGTGACTACAACTATTTTGCACATACTTTTTATACATCTGTGCTTCTAGCCGCAAACTCGCTCCTAAGTGCTAGACGCATATTCCCATCTGCTCAGCACAAAGGCAACTCACACGTGACACATCTCAAGCAGAACTTACCTGCTTTCTCCTTAAAACTTGTCTTTTCTTCTTTTATTTTCCAATTTAGATGTCTTCTCTCTAGGAAGCCTCAGTGTCCACAGTTATGGAGGTACTGGATGTCCACCTTCAAGGGAAGTTATCAAAGCATTTTTCTCAATAAGGTGGCTCCCCTGCTTAAAAGGGTTTATTACAGGGGCGCCTGGGTGGCTCAGTTGGTTAAGCGTCGACTTCGGCTCAGGTCATGATCTCACGGTTTCATGGGTTCAATCCCTGCTTCCGGCAGTGTGGAGCCTGCTTGGGATTCTCACCCCCTCTCTCTGCCCCTTCCCCACTCGCACTGCCTCTGTCCCTCTCAAATGAAAAAACAAGTTTGTTACTTCCTGCCAAAGGAGAGAAATTTCTCCTTTATGAGAGTTCATACTTCTTGAATGCTTCCTCAGAGGAAAGTCCTCTTCTCAGCATTTTACTTCTATTATTTTATTTGACCTTGATAAGAACCCTATGAGAGAGGTACAACTATTATTTCCATTTTACAGATGAAAACGCTGAGGCATGGAATGCCTAAGTACTTTGCTCAGTCTTACATCAAGTAAGTAGTAGAACCTGGATTTGAATCCTACTAGCTTGACTGCAAAGAATGAGTTATTAACCACTGTATTATTCCATTTTGATTCTGTTAAATGTAAACAATTTTGATAATCATCTGCTTAAATGTCTTCAATGTCTCTGTATGGCTTGCAAATAATAATAATAATAATAATAATAGCTCTTGGACAGAAATTTATGGTCAGGAACATTTTCTTTCCTGATTTAGCTTCCTTTGCTCCCTTCATGCATGTTGCACTTCTTTTTTTTTTAATTTATTTTTGTTTACTTATTTATTTTGAGAGAGAAAGAGAAAGCAAGAGAGGGGCAGAGAGAGAGAGAGAATCCCAAGAAGGCTCCATACCACCAGGGCAGAACTCCATGTGTGGCTTGAACTCATGAACCATCAGATCATGACCTGAGTCAAAATTAGGAGTCTGATGCTTAACCAGCTGAGCCACCCAGCCACCCCCAGGAATGTTGCACTTCTAATGCCTAAGATTGCTATCTTTTCTTCACTGAATTTCTACCCTCCGAAATTTGTGCTTTTATACATATGGTTCCGTCCACCTAGAATGCTTGCTCCTGAAATGTGGAGGGTCTACCCATCTATGTGGACAATATATCATAACATGATCAGCAAAGGGCCAACAAGACAGTCAGAGGTCATGATGATTGTTTAGTGGCAAAGGACATAAAAAGCTTTCTGCATGGGGACAAGTTCTCGAAGCAGAAGGCATTATAGCATATTCCCAGTTGGAAGGACAGCAGCTCACCCCCTAACAGTGATGTTCATGCTGTACATGGCACAGGGTTCTGCCATTCTCATTGGGTGCTGGTTGAAGGGCAAAATTCAATACCCTCCCATACTTCCTGTTACTGGACTCTGGGAAATATGCCTGCCTGTGAAGAAATGCAAATGTGCAAAGTAATTGCAGTGTATCACTGAGTGTTTTCTGCAAAACTGGTTAGTTAGGGACCAAGGCTTGACTATTATTAGGTATTTGAACACTAGAAGAATCCAGGCATCCCTGAATGCTGCTTTCTCAGCCCTGGGTGGTGCTTGTTCTGAATTTGTTTGAACACCTCTTGACCCCATATCCAGTTACCCACAATATATTTTAAAGACAATCTTGAATGCACTTGATCTTCCAAGAGGACTTTCTTTCCCCCTCTAAGTCATAAACTTGGAGTCAGATGAGGGTTTTCCTTCATATGAACTCTAAAATAATTATCTTTACCCATACTCCATATGTGGGTAGGGCAGCCATTCCTGACTGCTTCACAAGACACTACACTAAGAAATATTTCGAATATACTATCTCATGTAAACCTCATATTATCCCTAAGAGAACGGAATTATATCTTAATTTTATAAACAAGAAAGCAGAGGCTTGAGGAAGGCAAAAGCCTCATTTAAGTCCACACAGGTAGCAAAAGGCAGAGCTAGTAATTTTACCTATTATATTAAGCAATGATATTTAAGTAACTATTAGGCCCTAGGTACAGTTCTAGAATACTGAGAATACAATGAGAGTGAAGTCAGGAAAGCTATCATGGAAGAGACAAATAATAGGCAAATAATCACAAAATCCAGTGTCTATTTGCAAACTTTGATAAGTGAAAAAGAAGGGAGCCACATCATGAAATGCACGGCATTTGGATCTCACCTCGTCTGGAAGGTCAAAAAGTTCTTTCTTCAGGGTCAGTTGCTTCTGCGGCAATCTGAGCAATGATCTGGGGTTAACTGGGGGAAGAACAGAGTGGCAGTGGTGGCAATAGAAGTGTACAGTTTTGAGAACTATTTAGGAGACAAAATCTTAGGATTTGCTGATTGAATAGTGAACTATCAAGGATGACCTTAGATTTTTGAATGATCTGGAAAGACTCTGCTGCCATGCATTCAGAGAAAAACAGTGGAAGGGGCTTAGGTCAGAAGGCAGAAGGGAAATCATGAATTTAGCTTTGGACATAGTGAGCATAAGATGCCTTTGAATCACCCCGGTGGAGAGGTTGAGTGGAGAGTTGTGGGGGAAAGCCTTGACTGATATAAATGTGTAAGTCACCAACACATGGATGATGAAACGGAAGCTATAATGTTAAGAAGAGACTGAGAAAATGATCTAAGAAAATGACCTCTGATGGAATGTAATGAGCTCCAATTTGTAAGGGACAGGAAGAAGAGTTTAGCCTACAAAGAATATCAAAAACAAAGAATATATAGTATCATTGAAACAAAAGTTTTCAAGAGTATGGAATTTCTCTAATGTCAATGAGATTGTAAATGAAAATTAAAAAAAAGAAGTGATGGTATATATATATATATATATATATATATATGTGTGTGTGTGTGTGTGTATATACATATATATATACACACACACAATGGAATATTACTTAGCCATTAAAAAGAATTAAATCTCGCCATTTGCAACAACATGGATGAAACTAGAGAGTATTATGCTAACTGAAGTTAAGTCAGTCAGAGAAAGACAAATACCAAATGATTTCACTAATATGTGGAATTTGAGAAACTTAATGATGAACATGGGAAGGGGGGGAAGAGAGGCTAACCAGAAAACAGACTCTTAACTATAGAGTACAAACTGAGGGTTAGGGTAAGGCAAATAGGCAGAGGGATGGATTTAATGGGTAATGGGTATTAAGGAAGACATTTGTTGTGATGAGCACTGGGTGTTGTATGTAAGTAATAAATCAACAGACTCTATACCTGAAGCTAATGTTACACTATATATTAACTAATTGGAATTTAAATAAAAACTTGAAGAAAGAAAAGAGATTATAATTGAAAAATATCTTTTGGATTTAACAACAAGGATGTCCACTTTCACCACTGTTATTCAACTCAGTATTGGAAGTCCTAGTCTCAGCAATCAGACAACAAAAAGAAATAAAAGGCATCCAAATTGGCAAGGAGGAAATCAAACGCACTCTTCACAGATGACATGATACTCTATGTGGAAAACCCAAAAGATCCCACCAAAAAACTGCTAGAACTGATCCATGAATTCAGCAAAGTTGCAGATATAAAATCAATGCACAGAATACGGTCACATTCCTATACACCTATAATGAAGCA
The DNA here is from genome assembly GCF_028749965.1 of Puma concolor. Classification (NCBI taxonomy): domain Eukaryota; kingdom Metazoa; phylum Chordata; class Mammalia; order Carnivora; family Felidae; genus Puma; species Puma concolor. The sequence continues at coordinate 196,466,238 of NC_141670.1, read as the reverse complement.
GCAGAAAGAGAAATCAAAGAATCTATTCCATTTACAATTGCATCCCAAACCATAAAATACCTAGGAATAAACCTAACCAAAGAGGTGAAAAATCTATACACTGAAAACTACAGAAAGCTTATGAAAGAAATTGAAGACACAAAAAAATGGAAAAACATTCCATACTCATGGATTGGGAGAACAAATCTTGTTAAAATGTCAATACTACCCAAAGCAATCTACGTATTCAATGCAATCCTTATAAAAAAAAAAAGACCAGCATTCTTCACAGAGCTAGAACAAACAATTCTAAAATTTGTATGGAACCAGAAAAGACCCCAAATATCCAAAGCAATCCTGAAAAAGAAAACCAAAGCTGAGAGCATCACAATTCTGGACTTCAAGCTGTATTACAAAGCTGTAATCATCAAGACAGTATGCTACTGGCACAAAAACAGACACATAGATCAATGGGACAGAATAGAGAATCCAGAGATGGACCACAAACGTATAACTAATCTTTGACAAAGTAGGAAAGAATATTCAATGGAACAAAATACAGTTTCTTCAGCAAATGGTGTTGGGAAAACTGGACAGCTACATGCAGAAGAATGAACCTGGACCACTTTCTTACACCATACACAAAAAATCAAAATGGATGAAAGACCTAAATGTAAGACAGGAAACCATCAAAATCCTCGAGGAGAAAGCAGGCAAAAACCTCTTTGACCTTGGCTGCATCAGCTTCTTACTCAACACGTCTCCAGAGGCAAGGGGAACAAGAGCAAAAATGAACTATTGGGACCTCCTCAAAATACAAAGCTTCTGCACAGTGAAGGAAACAATCAGTGAAACTAAAAGGCAATCTATGGGATGGGAGAAAATATTTGCAAACAACATATCA